>NC_065578.1:131998965-132298965 GCF_024542745.1 Macaca thibetana thibetana | reverse complement strand
GTTTCCTTAAATTCTTTCTTAGATTTAGTATGTTTTTTTTCCAATGATTTTTCATCAATTCTCTTTTCTTCAATATACTTAAAAGTTTAATATAGTTACTGTCCAAAGTTTTCTACATTTTCCTGTGGTTAATCTTTAAAGTTTTTGACATACACCTTTTGCATGCTTTAGATAATTTTCTTTTATATTTTAGTACTTTTCAGTCTCACTATTTATTCAAATACAGCATGAGGGGTACATTCTCTTTGTCTCCTTTCCGCCTACCTGGCCACAATTTCCCTAGGAATCTTTGCAAGCTGCCTGATGGACTTAGGTAATACTAAGAATTTCAAGTATTTCAGCCCCAGGATTAGCCTCTTTCAACTCCCCTTTGAAATGATCCCCTGAAACAGTTTGGATGTTTGTCCCTTCAAAATCTCATGTGGAAATATGGTTCCCAATGTTGGAGGTGGGGCCTGGTGGGAGATGTTTGGATAATGGGGGCAGATCCCTCGTGAGTGATTTAGTGCCATCCCCTTAGTGATGAGTGAGTTCGCTCAGTTTGGTCATAAAAGATCTGGTTGTTTAAAAGACCCTGTGATCTCTCCCTTCCCTCTCTCGTCCCTGCTCTTGCCATGTGACACACTGGCACCCCTTCACCTTCCACCATGATTGTACGCTTTCTTAGGCCCTTGCTAGAGGCAGATGCCAGCACCATGCTTCCTGTACAGCCTGAAGAACTGAAGCCAATTAAGCCCCTTTTCTTTATAAATTACCCAGTCTCTGGTATTCCTTTATGGCAATGCAAAATGGACTAACACACTCCCCACCTCCACCAATTTCTGCTGATTGTCACAGACTCTCTCAGGTGCACTTTTTCGTAGTTGTGTCTTTATGTCTCTCTTAAAGGGATGACTCAGAATGCTGGGGAAGATACAGTTAACAATAGCAGCAGCATCAAACAAGATTAGGTCTTGGGTTCTTTTGGAGAGGGTGATAGTCTGGGAAGCTTTGCTTTCCTCTGTCTGGCTCCTCTCCTTGAGACTAGTGCCATGTCCCACGTCTGATATCCATCGGTTTCCAGCAAAGAGGTCCAAGGTCGCCTACGCATGACAGCTATCTCTGGGGCTCTGGGACATTTCACTCTTCACTAGGTATGAAGCAAGTGGAGATTCTCATTGCAGTTCTGTCCTGAAGCATAGATCTTCAGGGGAGAAAGTTTCAGGAAGGCCATGTTCACTTGAGATTTGAGCTGGGTCCTTCAAATCAAGCATTGCTAGCCACAAGGCTGATGTGATTTTTATTCAAGTATTTATTTCTCAGTTTATTCTAAACAGGCAAAGAGGTGATATTGTTTCCTCAAAACTCTAAGAGTACCATGAAGACAGAGGAAAGCTCCTCCATGGAGAGATTCTCACCTGCCAACAGCCAGAGTGGAGCCTGGGCAGGACTTCAGACTTCTAACAGGAGTAACAGTGTAGTGGGCAGTCTCTCATAAATAGCACAAAGAGTCTTTCCTCATCAGGGGTGGGTTTCCTTTTAGAATCAGGGCAGACTTGTCAAAGTTCTCCAGGAGCTGGGGCAGGCTCATTTCAAAACAAACTGTGCCCTGATACATGGAATCTTTGGCCTTTGTATTGTTGATGCCTGGATCTGAAAGTCAGAAATAGATCCTATTCTTCTCTATGCTTTACTTATATTTGGGGTCAAAGAGGGACTTCGAAGGCATAATCTGTACATTTATATGCTTCATTTGCAGTTTCTTAAAGTCTACCTTTCCTCTCCACCCTGTTACTCAACCGAACTTGGGTCTGCCCATTTGGTGCAGCAAAGTCAAATGCTGACAACAGGATTTGCAGTGGGAGAAAGTGAAGCCTTTATTTGCAAGATGCCAGACAAGGAGAATCTAAGACCCAAACATCCTGATGACTTACATGGAAGGGTTTTTAAAGGCAGGGAGGCAGAGATTACAGGCAAAGTCATAAATCAACACATGGAGGCCATATGGTGGTTTGGCCTCCGTAAAGGGGGACATCTCAAGTTGGGAGGGCCACAGATCATAGGTGGATTAAAGAATTTTCTGATATGTGATTGGTTAAGGTTTGTCTAAAAACTTGGGGTCCACAGAAATATTGAGCTCTGGCCTGTGGGCATGAGTTTCTTCAGGCCTCTCAGGAAGAAATTTAGAAGGAAGAACAGCAGTGAGTGTTCAGTCCTCAGTTCCCCCACTATCTTTGGTCATCTGAGGAAGACAGCATTTTCCATCCACTGGCACAGAGATCTCAGATAATGGCATTTGGTGGGGGGTTGGGTTTCTGAAAAACAAATCAGGAACATATATTAGGATGTTATTTTTGGTTTCTATAGGGGAACCAAACATCCTGTGATTCTAATTTCCTTGGCTATTGCTTGAAGCTATTATTACCTTCTCGCTTATCAAGTGGCTTATTTACTTCTCCAGGCTAGCTAGGTACCTGGAATTTCCCTTGAAGAAGCTCAAGATTTTCCTTTATTTCCATGCATGGGTGAGCGATGTGGGCTGGCAGGCTTCTAAGTGGGGTCCCTGCTCCATCTCACCCTCAAGGGTTAAGATAACCAGACTAACTGAGTTCAGGTCCTGGTTTCATCTTATAACGGCTGGGTGACCTTAGGTAAATGACTTATATGCTGCATTCTTCAGGTTTCCTCATCTTTTAAATGGGGGATAATATAGGGCCCATTTCACTGCACAAGCTAGTGCTCATTGCATGCTATCTATACTTTATGACTAATATGATTGTTAGTGATCATGATTTCAATTACCCAGGCTCTGGGTCAGAGCCTCAGTGTGGTGAAGGGATCCATCGATGGGTAGATAATGAAGAAGGGACACCCGATTGTATGGGGAGAATGTGTCAGCTTGGGCTGAAAAAAAAGTCGTAGAAATTATCACAAAGTTAAAGCATAAGGGGAGAATTTGAAAGGCCTATACCTAGAATGTTGTGGCTACAGGAAACAGGTTGATTCAGAGACTGACGGAAGAGTCAGCGAGAGGGTAAGGAAGCTTCAGAATTTCGCATGTACTCAGAAAAGTCTCATTCAGATTTTTAGGAGGACATCAGAAACACATAGAGGATAAAAATCTACTTAAAAGGCCTTGTTCTACCTTAAAAGAACAGGAAATGGAAACGGAAAGGAAAATACTGTGATCCGACCACATTGGCCCTACAGGGGGTAAAAGGAGCAGGATCTGGCCGGGTGCGGTGGCTCATGCCTGTAATCCCAGGACTTTGGGAGGCCGAGGCAGGTGGATCACTTGAGGCCAGGAGTTCGAGACCAGCCTGGGCAATATGGCGAAACTCCATCTCTACTAAAAAAATAAAAAAATTAGCCACATGGTGGTGCACGCCTGTAATCCCAGCTCCTCAGGAGGCTGAGGCATGAGGATCGCTTGAATCTGGGAGTTGGAGGCTGCGGGGAGCCGAGTTTGCACCATTGCACTCCAGTATGGGCGACAGAGTGAGACTCTATCTCAAAATATAAAAAAAAATAAATAAATAAAAAAAGAGGAACAGGATTTGTAGGGGCAGCTGGCTGTAGCTTTCAAAACCCAGCAACAGGGCTCCCTTCAATAGAACAGAGGAAGCGTGGAGAGAAAGGAGGTGGGGCACTAGAGGAAGCACATCAGATCACGCCTTTGAGGAAAAGAAGAGGAAGGAAAGGTTTTTGTATCATTGAATAGCCCAAGTTGCTTTGGGCCTGGAAACTCTCAATCTGAGGAATGGTGGTGGCCGGGGAGGAGCTGAGTCCAGGACACAAGGGTTGCTGCTGGACTCCTGAGAGTAAAGCCTGGAAGCACTAACCATGCAGCATTAAGTTGGAGTCTATAGGCCCTTTGCTGGGAAGCTGGGTTCAAAGGGGAAGGGTTTCCACTCAGGCTTCCCCATTTCCATTAAACAAGGAGAATGATCTTTTCAAATGTAAGTAAGATCAAGTCTCTTCCTGATGAAAAATCTGCAAAAGTTTCCCACTGCCCTTTGTATAAATTCCAAACCCTTTACCTGACCCTCATGGCCCGGTGTTTTCGGACCCGTGCTCCTTCTGTAACATCGTCACGCTTCTCTCTCACTCTCTGAATTCCAGCCCCCCTGCCATTTTGTCTGATCATTTCTTCCACAAATATATATTGAATGACTGTGATATGACAGGCACTAGCTTTTGATGCTTTGGATAAGCAGTAAAACCAGAAACATACCCACATCAGACAAAATCACGGTCACCTGGAACTTGTATAGCAGTGAGTTTCAATATGCTTGCTTTGCTTCCGTCTCAAAGCCTTTGCATACGTTCTCTGCGCCCGAAGCACTCTTTCTTCAGAGCCTCATGTGACTGGCTGGCTTCTACATCATTCTGTCTCAGATCAGAATCCTGTTATTGTTTTCTAACCAAATATTACTATCTAAAAAATATTGTTGTTTCTTTACAGTTTGGCTTCTCCACTAGACTGTAAATTCCATGAAAGTAGAGACATTGTTCCCGACTGTATTCTTAGTTTCTAGAATGGTATGGATTCTTAGTATGTTCTCAATAAATATTTGATGAATTAATTAATTCTACAGAAGGAAGCAGCGCTAAGAAATGCTTTGGATTCTGTTGAGGATGGAAAAATACTTAAAGAGCAAGGAGTTGTTAGACCATAAATCTGCTCACAGAATGGCCTGTTACAAATGTGAGGTTGCTTGCTCCTTAGAGAAAGGAGGGAATGTCCAGAGACAGAGTCCACATTTATTTCAGCACTATGCTTCTGGGAATAAAGCAGGCAGGAAAATGGAAATTAAAAGATTATTAAGAATACTTGGGATAGATAGGGGATCAAGTAGCTTCAGGAGAGGTCTAACAATTGCATACCACTACAGATCTCTGAATTTTTCAACAAGATACAAGTAATTCAAATACTGTCTCCATAATAGGAAGCAGTACACGTGTTGGTGAATTTTCCTCAAAGATGTTGAAAATGTTACAGCACAATCACTTCTTGATAGGGAGATTTCTGCTCTGTGTGTGTGTGTGTGTGTGTGTGTGTGTGTTTGGTTAACACGTGCTAATTGATTGATGTTTAGGAGGCAAGGACCTCTTTTGTTTTTAAACTGAAGTGTAACATACTTAAGAAAAATGCAGAAATCACAAGTATGTAGCCTGGTGAATTTTCCCAAGGCAAACATACTTGTGGAGCCATTACCCAGATTTAGTAATTCTAGTAATGAGAAGAATACAGCCCTAATTATGTGATATTTCTGCCCAAAATTCATAACTTGAATCTAATCATTAAAAGACATCAGATAAGCACCTCATCCACTTCCCAGTCACAATTTCTCCAGCTGAAGGTTAGCATTATTTTGACTTCTAATTCCATAGGTTAGCTGTGGCTATCTTGGAACTTTACATAAAATATTTTCTATGAATCATTTAAGAGTAAGTTGTTGACATGATGCCCCATCATCCCCAAATACTTTAGTGTGTAATGCAAGCGAACAAAGACCTTCTCCTACATGACCCCAATACAACCATCAAAATCAGGAAATTAACCCTGAAATATCGCCATTATCTAATTTGCATATCCCATTCAACTTTCACCAATTGTCCCAATCATGTCCTTTATAGCAAAAAGATACAAACCAGGATTACACACTGCGTTTAGTTGTCATGTTTCTTCAGTCACCTTTGATTTCTAGAGCATTTCCTCATCCTTTTCAGTCTTTCTTTAACTCTCAAAACTTTAACACCAGAAGGCTGTAACCAGAATATTCCTCTGTTCAGATTTGTCTGATGTCTTCTAATGATTAGATTCAGGTTATGAATTTTTGGCAGAAATATCACAGATTTGGGACTGTTTTCTTCTCATTGTGTTCTATCAAGAAGGACACAATTTTGACTTTTCTCATTACTTGATCGTTTGATTAAAGTGATGTTATCTGCTTTTCTCCATTGAAACTTACTTCTTGTAATTAATATTTATGTAGTAAGGAGATACTTTAAGACTAGGTGAATATATCATTTCCCATCAGACTTTCACTCACTAGTTGTGGCATCTATCCATGTTTTTTGGATAGATTAATTATTACTATGATAGTTTATCAAATGGTCACTTTCTATTTCCATCATTACTTCTACTTTTAAGTGAAAAGTTTTATTTTCTCCTCATTTATTCATTCAGTTGTTTTTGTCACTATGGACTCCTAAATCATTTTTTGTTTCATTCTACTGTCTAGCATCTTCACTTAAAAGAAAATGGTAACTGTAGACATCCATTTCATGTTTCTAGTGTCGAGAGGAATGATTTCAATAAGTTGAGTTTAAGTATGATGCCTGCTCTATGGCTTTTTTATTTTATATTTTATTTTATTTTTTTTAGAGCACCCTTGCATTTTCTTACAGCAAAAGGGAAAGTTTAGGCTTGCAGATAGGCGTTTCTAATGGTAGCAGCCTCAGGTCTGCTATATTAGCTCTTTTCTGTGTAAACACATACTCCTTTAGAATTATCAACTACCTTGACAGGTCATCTGTACCTTGATGGTCATATGTACTTTACTCCAGCTTGTTCTCCTCTAGGTGAGTTTGGGAGTGGGAACAGAGTATGACTCAGTGTGGAGAGCTTCTAGTGTTGTAACAAGGTCTCAATTATTTGTTTACTTCATTTCTGCCACCAGGCAGCCCTGTCCTTTGGGACCCCCTACCTACCTAACACCTCTGCCCCAAGAATTTCAGTTTTCCAGATAATGTCTTCCTCTGTTGTGACTGATTCTTATATGGGTGAGGTAAGAGAGGAAGGGAGGAGAAGAGGATACTCAGTAATTGGCCAAACTCTGTGAACTTCTTGTTATGAGCATTTCACCCCAGCTAGTCTCCCTGATGTGACTCAGGCTGGTGCTAGT
The DNA here is from genome assembly GCF_024542745.1 of Macaca thibetana thibetana. Lineage (NCBI taxonomy): Eukaryota > Metazoa > Chordata > Mammalia > Primates > Cercopithecidae > Macaca > Macaca thibetana. The sequence goes on along the minus strand of NC_065578.1, from coordinate 132,292,075 downwards.
GCTGGGCTGGGATGCAGTTTTTCTCATCAACCCACTTTGATAGAATGAATACTAATCCTCCAGGGCAATGTGGGAAAGACAATAAAAGGCCCAGTTAGAAAGTGGTTTCCCAGTCCCTTCCCCAGTTGTAGGACCTGCTTTCCTTTTGCCCTAACCTTTTTTTCTATCACATTGGTGTTCTGTCACCTCTGTTCTTCCCAAGTATTTCTCCCTACTTTTTTTGTATTGGGATCCTTCTCACTTTGGTGGTTTTTGCAGAGTTCAGCTCAAGGAAAGGAGCCCTGAGCCCAGGCTAGCTTGTTATATTCTATAGAACTGTCAATCTCTCAAGGAAAAACTTAATAGAAGAGTCACATGCTTGTGACCATATGGTCTTGTGACCATATGAAGGAAAAGGGAGTGTTATTGAAGGACAAGACATGAATAAATTGGAGGGACATGACATCTTCCTGGATGAGAGATTTCATATTATAAGATCTCAATCATTCCAAGAATGTCAATCATTCCTAAATTAATGCATACATTTACTATTATTTGAATAAAATGTCTAGCTTATATTAATCAAAGAAAATGTCTGAAATTGATTTTGAACAATAAATATGTAATAAATGCCAGGAAATTTTTGAAAAGAAAAATACTAGTAGGGATTTTTTTTACTAGATACCAGAACTTAATATCTATAAGGCCACTAGAATCAAATCAATATGGCATTAAAACAGTAATTGACAATAAATCAGTGAAACAAATAAGAATTCAGCGACAGATTCAGGTACATACGTAGTATAGCAATCCATTTCAGTGGAGGAAAGAATGGCTCAGACAATAGTTAGGGCTGGAACTATTGTCTATCCACTTGAAATAAATTACATCTTAATTTTTAACCATCTACAAAACTAAACATTTGACGAGTTAGATCTTTATATACAAAACAACAAAACACCAAAAGTATTAAAACATTTAGGGAAATATTTGTAAAATCTCAAAGTCGTGGAGACTTTCTAAGCAACACAGTTATCCATAGCTACATAAAAATTTTGCAGTGGCAAAGTTAATATAAACAGAAACAAATACCACATGACAAACTGGAAGAATATTGCCTCTCCTCTTTCTCTCCACGTGTGTGTGCACATGTGTGTATGTGTGTGAATCAAAGGGCTAATATCTTTGATATACTTAAGGTGCTTACAAATAGATGGAAAAAAGAAATGGCAGAGTGTAGATGTGAAAGGACAATCATCGCAAATAAAATGCAGATGCCCAGTAAACATTGATTTTACTTGTAATCTAAGAAAGGCAATTTAGAGACAACAATGGTATACCACTTTTTTGTGTTGTTAGATTGGCAAAAAAAGTTTTTACTATCCAGTTATCACTAGTTTAATGGGGAAATAAGCCATTTCATGCATTTGTGCTGGCAGTGTAAATTTGTAGAAGCTTGTTGGAATTCAATTTGACAGTATCTATTAAAATTTTGAAAGGCTCATATTCTTTGGCCCAGTAATTCTGCTTAAAGAAATTTATCTTACAACAATAAGATCAAAGTCCTTGCGGTGATATGTAAAAAGATATTCATTACAACATTCTGACAGCAAACATTTGGAAAACCCATGTGATCATCAACAGGGAAATTCTTGAATATGACTGAATAAATTGTACTATCACTACACTATGGAATATTGTGCAGCTATTTAAAAATAACAGACAGATCTACATGTACCATTCAAGAAAAATGCTCAGGGAAAAAAGCAAATTGCAGATTAGTATGTGCAGCGTAATTCAATTTTGCAACACAAGAACATTTTTGTTTGTATGGACATACAGTTGGTAGATAGACAAGCAGATAGATAGATAAGAGGTAGATCTGTTTAAATACAAAATAAATTGGAAAGGATTGTGTTTGTGTTACAATAAATAGGCAGAGGAGGAAACTCTATTATTTATTATAAAAATTTTAAAGTGATTGAATTGTGTCAGTATTCAGTGTAGAAAAGAGAAACTATTTTAAATATTTTAAGTGAGAAATAATTTCATATAGAGAATTAAGTGTTTTCAATTTTTACTTTTTTGAGATAAAGTCTCACTCTGTCATCCAGGTTGGAGTGCAGTGTTGTGATCACAGCTCATTGCAGCCTTGGACTCCTGGGCTCAAGAGATCCTCCTGCCTTGGCCTCCCAAAGCACTGGGATTGTAGGCATGAACCACTGTGTCCAGCCCAAATTAATAGAAGGACTAAATTAAGTAGGCTCTTGATTGGCCTCCGAGAATAAAAAGACTCCTAGAAGAATTGAGAAGTGACACACTGATGTCTCCTTTGAAGCCACCACAGAAATTCCAATTTCGTGAACATAATCCCATAGCTACCATCCCAGGCAGAGAGTTTGAATCAAGAAACAGTAGCGGCTATTTCTCAAGATCTAGGGTCCTGGAGAATGGGCACTGGTACATGGCAGCCAGGAAACCTCATGTTGCCATGGCCTTGTTAGCCAGCCAAAACCACCTGATAGAGGGGAGGAAAAGGGCCCCCACCACAGTTACATCTTCCACATTTCATGTAAGTTCACTGAATTGACAGAATCTGATTGACGTCCAGAATGTGAGCTACAAGGTAGCCTGGGGAATGTAATGTTTAGCTTATCATCATTCCAGCAGCGTGGGTGGGATGAGAATGAGTGAGGGGAGGAATCCACAGGACCCACCATGGTGATTACAATAAAGTTCACTTCATTGTGTCTTTGAATGTTTTGACATAGACATATACCTATACTATATTTCCATTAAAAAGAAAGTGTATTAATACTCGTATTTTCCCATTTTATAAGGAAAATGTGTGCATGCGTAGGCTTAGAAAAATACTAAAGAGTGTCAAACTAAAGTGTTAATGTGGTTTTCTTGAAAGGGAAGGGATCACAGGTAGTTTCAAAAATCACTGGCATTTTCTATGAAAATGTATCTTGCTTTAAAAAATTATAAATTTATTTTTTTAGAGAAGTTGTAGGTTCACAACAAAACTGAGCAGAAAATACAGAGTTCCCATATGCCCTAGTCCCTTCACATGTACAGTTTCCCCACTATCGACAACCTGCACCATGGTGGTACATTTGTTATAACCTGTGAACCTACACTGACACATCATTATCACCCTAATTTCATAGTTTATGTTAGGGTTTGCTCTTGGTATTGTGAAGTCTATGGGTCTGAACAAATGTATAATGACATGTATCCACTATTGTAGTATCTTATGGAATAGTTTCACTGCTCTAAAAATCTTCTGTGCTCTGCCTATTCATCTCTTCCGTCTTACTAACTTCTGGCAACCACGGATTTTCTCACTGTCTCCGTAGTTTTGTCTTTTCCAGAGTGTCATAGAGTTATAATCATCTAGTATGTAGCCTTTTCATATTGGCTTATTTCTTTTAGTAATATGCATTTATGTTTTATTTCCCTTTTTAAAAGTGGAGTAAATATTAAACATTTTTAAAAAACATAGACTAAAGATTCAGTTCCTGGATCATATGGCCTTTGAGTTACTGCAATATTCTAACCCACTTCCTGAGCTTCTGTGGGAAACACCATGAAGGCAGTTCCTGTGACTGAGCAGGAACCTCACTGGCTCCAGACTGATGCACTGAAAAGTGGAAATGAGAGAGTGACCAGGACATCCCTGACATGGCTTTGATTGTCTTACTTGGGGGAGAATAGCCTTGGCTCCAATTTACCATGAATCCTATTCAGCCCAATGGGTCAGCAGAAATAATACAAGAAGGGTAATGAAGAAATATTTAATATTCTTGCTTCTTATTATTCATCCTCTCTAATCCAAGAAGGAGACATCCTAATTGATGGGTCAGATTTGATGATTCTCATAGTTTTGGGTTTACTGAATTTTTAAAAAGTGCTCCTTTTTTTGCTTTTTAAAATGATATTAGAGTGTGAGGAGAGCCAGAATTTCATTCTCTCTCTTTGCTAGAGTTTCTCTCTGCCTTCTTCTGCCACTGTCTCTCTGTCTCTTCTCTCTCTTTTATCTTCTCTTCCTGTTCCCCCTTGCACTCCACGCCAGCATAGCTAGACTCTCTCCATCAGGGGATTTGGGCCCAATCTTAGGATGATAGCAGAGTCCTTAACCTTGATTGATTACATGTACTATCAGTTATAAATTTTAGGCACACTCTACAAATATTTATATATTCATTTATCTGTGAATTACATATATATACTAAAAGTAGTCATTCATTAGTAAATTACATATATGTGCTAAACATATTCATTTAATTGTGAATTACATATATATATTAAATATAATTATGTACATTATAAAGCATTGAAAATTAGGAAATAATGTGATAAAAATAAATATAAGGTAGTTCCAGTATTTTCTTCCTAGGATGCAGGCCAGCTTTATCAGTGTGCAACCTGTGTAGTTGTATACAGAAAGGTACCATACTTGGTTTAATGCTCTGCTGTTGCAATTTTGAAATGATGAAATATTTGGAACAAGTGGCCCTGTATTTTTATTTTGCACTGGGACCTATTAATTATGTAGCTGGTCTTGCCTGAATGAATCATGTGGGTGGTCCCTTGTCCTTGCCGCAACCCAGGCAGGGACAAGGTGGTTCCTTGAGAAAGAGAAAAAGAGAAAAATATGGAACCACCTTGTCCCTGCCTGGGTTGTGCAAACTCCTTTTTGGAGATCCTGACCTGGAAGATTAATCAATCCAAATCCCTTAGCAGGTCCTTCAGAGTCTTTAATGAGTTTATGCCTATCTGTTTCTCCATTCTTTTCATTTTCCTCTATACGTTAAGCCTCAGAAATACAGTCATCTGCTGTTCCCAAACATCATGCAGCCTCTCGCCTCTGCCTTTGCATGATGTGTGTTTCTTAGATTGAATGCATATGCCTGCCTCAAACAACTGGAGAATTCCTTATATATCTTGAAAACCAGCTCAAATACGAATGCTGCAGGATTATTTGCTGGATTATAAGTGCTTTGAGAGCAGAGAGCTTTGTATCTAATTAGATTAATCTGTAAGTGAGGCTACTTAAAAATGAAAACCCTAGAATCTTATAAAGAGTACATGTTCTGTAAGTGCTGAATTAAGTAGATGCAAAGAGGATAAGGGAGAGCTCTTTTTCTATATTATGTTTTGTTTGCTGTGTTGGGAGGGTACGTAACATAAACCGCCATAAGACAAATCAGGACTCTATTGGTCCAAGGTAGTAATTTGCTAAGAGGCAAAAGGTGTGGCTGGGCCTCAAGGATGCTGCCAGGGCTTTCTGTCACCTTTGCTTCTCTCCATTTCTCTTCATCCTTTCATGCCTGGTTGTTTTACGTAGCTGGAAACTGGTCACTGGCAGCTTCCAGGCTCACACGTCACATCTTCACTCCAGAAAGTTCAACTGCTCTGATCTGGTTTAGGTTGGGCCAGGTACACATCCCCGAGTCGATCATTGATCCCAGTTCCTGGGTTGTGGGGTGTGTATGCGAGAAGGGAAGGAAGGAGGTGAAATCTCACAGATCCAGGCATATGCAGCTGAATCTGTGGACCATGTTTTTATCTTTTTTGCTTTCTCACAGACTAATTCCACAATTTATTTCAAATTTCTCCCATAGTTGTGTTAATCAAATATTTATCTAAAGCTCAATTTAATTTGTATACCTTCAAGAACACAAAACGGCATTTCCAAATTTTGCTATTTTACTGTCATTATTAATTTCTCTCTTAAAATTATGAACATTTATAAATTGCACTCAAATGACAAGGTGGGCTTGTTTGAGTAAAGACAGGTTGCAGCTTGAAATCACCAAAAATGAGTAGGATCATCAGGGAAATGAAAAGCAGTCATCAGAGAAGAGTATGACTGGCATGGTTAGATGTCATGGACTAAATAGAGAAGATGACAGAATTAGCCTTTGTCATTGCTAATTGGCAGCAAACAGCAAATTTAAAGTTAAATGGTTTAGGATATTCTTAGATGCCTATCCAAATACAGATTTTATCATGTTTCAGTGTGAATGAGTGGAAAACTTGTTTTTTTCCCCAAATCTGCACACTTAGCTGCACTCTTACTTTTGGAGGCTCCATCCTAAATCTTAGGAAGAATATTCACATTTACTCATCTTTCAAAATATAAGTTCTTTTCCTGTAAAAATTTGAAGCAATTTTTATAGTTTTGGTTTTGAAATTATTTAACTAAAAGTAACTTACTTAGTTTAGGTTTGAGTATAATTTTTGCACAAATATTTCTTATACTTGAAAAATTTTTGAAAGGGAGAGATTTTTCTCCTCAAATAATGCTTTTTTGTTTCACTTATTGTAAGTTATTTTCTAAGGGAAATTAATTATGAATAGGGAACTAGTTTTGAAAATGGCTTTTTGTTTGTTTTTATTTAGCAGCCATATATATTCATACTGAATTAGCTTGAAAAGGTGTTGGTTAGAGTTTACAAATTAAAGATAGATTGATTACTTAAGTTTACAGAAAAAAGTGTTTTCCAAAAGGTTAAACTTCCAGATAGGTGAAATTGATTAAATTCTTATCTTAATAATTGAGAGGACTACAAATTTTACTTATTTAGCAATTTGTAAGAGCTTGAATACTCACAATTAACAACTGTAAGGCAAAACTACTGAAGTTTTTATGGCATATAACAAACACACCACAATGAAGATGATGTTTGAGAACTGATGAAATAAAACTGACTGTGAAGACTACGGGTTGTTTGAAATTCTTTATTTATGTGGATGTGATACAAATTATAACTTTGATAGTAAAATAAAGAACACTACTATCTTTTTTTGCTTAAAATAAATGTATTTGGCATGATTTTTCAAAAATAGTAAAATAAACTGACTAGTGGATCAGAATCACTTAACCTAACAAATGATAAAAACTATTTGATTTCTCGGTAAGAAAATATGCTGATCAAAATTTTCACCAAGTTGAAAAGGTGGGCACCTCGTTAGCATTATTTTGGTTTCTCACCTGGGTTATTACACTGACATAAAAATAAAACATAAAAACAAACAAACAAACACCTCTTTCTCCATAACACACTAAACCACAGCCATCAAAATCTGATTCTATGTATATCTAATGAGGAGCCTAGACTCTTGAAATATAATACCAGACAAGCAACAGCAATTGCCTGGTTGCTGAATCTGATTTGTCAAGTATCAGCTCAGTTCAGTTCAGTCCAGACCTTGAAACTGACATGCTCTGTATATCAGCCTCAGCTCTTACTCAAGAGAGATGGGACATGGTTGGGTTACTTAGTGCAATTTTGAGTGGTTTTGTATCTGAACTGAACATGAAAAAAAATCAGTATGTTAGAAATCAGAATGCAACATGTATACTCATTTTAGGATAAAACACAAAACTGGTATTACATTTCATGTTTGTGGCAGGTTTGCTTTATGATGTAATAATCCACGGTCTCCTGCAGGACATATTGTTCATGCTTGGCTATTTTCAGGTGGTATATGTGTGTATGTGCATGTGTGTGTGTGTGGGTGGACAAGCAAATGCTCTGGTTTGGATGTTCTGAAGTCAAAGGTGGAAAAAAAAAATTCAAGGCAAGTCAAGTGTGATGGGACAAAGTGCCCAATGGGAAGTGAGTTTTATGGTCAAGAGAAGGGAAATAGAGTAACAAAAGAAACTGATTTGGAGAAGCAGGTCACAGGTGCTGATAGTTTAGGAAGGTATCCACCCGTCCCCTCTAACTGTAATTGTGTGCTTATCTCTCACCCTGTGGCTGGGCTATTACCTTCTGAGTTTGGGTTCATAGGTAAGGCTGCACACAAAGGTAGATCTTGAGTTTCATGCAAAGGGTGTAGGCATTCCCAGTGTAGATCCTTCTGGCAAGAGGATAATCTTAACTCACAGAAAGATGTGGAGCAGGAAGGAAAAGGAACTCATTCCCATCTTAGGTACTTGATCTCTCTGGCCTAGGCTTGGAGAGGGAGGATAGAAATGTTTCAGAATCTTCCTTGGCTCTTACCTCGAGGCATCCCTTGAGCTGTGAGAGAAGTGGGCTGAGGTGATTTGAGGAGAAGCCAGAACCTGTGGGTTCCAAGAATACTCATATCCAAGAACTCTAAGTTTCTCTTTGCATTGTTTTTTCTCTTAAGATAACTGAGTGATGTTTTATTCACTATAATAGCATGGGTTTAGCTGTGTTCTGGAGAATTTAGAAAAGAGTTTATGTCCATTTTTGGAGTTCACTCAAAAGAGGGAGAGAGAACCCCACCCCCAAACCACGAGGCCATGATGACAGGCCACAGACGGACGCCAGTCCGCAGCTTGAAGGGATTTGGAGAGAGGAGAAGCATCATAGACTGGCAGAACAGCTCAGTGTATCGTGGAAGAAATACTCGAAGGAATCAACTAAAGAATGAAAGTTTTTTTTTTTTTTTTTAATTTTTTTTTATTTTTTTTTTTTTTTAATGGAAGAGTTGGGCAATTCTTTCTCTTTTAGATTTTTAAGGATGGGGTCTCGCTCTGTTGTCTAGGCTGTGACTAGTCACAGGCACCAACTTAGCACACAGTAGTCTCTAACTCCTGGCTTCAAGCAATCCTCCTGCCTCAGTGTCCAGAGTTGCTGAGACTGCAGGTGCATGCTGCATTTTTTTAAAAATTGTTTTTCAGTGAGCAAGTCCTTTATATTCCTTAATTAACTCTTTTCTTCCCTTTTGCTTAGGTAAAAATTAGTCATTTAATGTCTCTTGAGATAGAGGACTGATTAATGAGCCTAGCACAGTGCCTTGCATATAGTGAAACAAGATATTTATTGAATAAGTGAATTCATGAATCACTGATTCAGTGAAGATGATGCAGTCTCAGTCCTTGTAGCTTACAGGTGGGGAAGATATACGAACAACTATATTTCAATGAGATATATGTTGTAACAGATTAGGGAATACTGAACCACAGGAGTAAAAACTAGTAGGGTGATTTATTTTACTTTTGAAATAGAGGAGGGGAAGATTGTGAATGGAACAGGGGTCAAGGAAGTATTCAGATGTGGTGAGAGTTTGAATGGAACTTGGGGGCATACGTATTTTCTCCTAGTGGGGAATATTTGAGAAAAATTACAATGCACAGGACATAGCTTCTTAAAATAAATGAGTCAATAATTTGTGATTAACTTATGATTAAAGTCTCTGGGCTCTGAGATATAATTTTTAGATCACTTCGTTTTGTTCAATTGTGCATAGAGGACAATACAAGGAAAAGGCTCATATAATCACTCACAGCTTTAGAGTTTTCCATAGGATGGGCAGAAGAGAGAAAGTCACACATACTTTGCAAATCTTACCTAAAGCTTTATGTAAATCTCAGGGGATCCTGGTTGTCAGAGAAGATATTTCGCTTTTGTGTCTGTGGTTTAGAAGTAGGCAGGGATAGATGGTTGAGACTAGAGAGATAAAAACAAGTAGTCTACTATTAAATTCCAGCAAGTTATAGCCTTCCCTCTATAGCAGAGACCATAAAACAGGATTAGAACATGTCTGATAAAATAGAAGCAGGACCAGGAGGACTTCATTTGCTCAAGGACTTTTTGTCCCTGTTTGAGACGTTTGGGGAAAAACTTGAGATAGGAGGATAGCTTAGTGTATATCTCAGATGTTTTTCTCCTAGTTGGGCCCATGGATCTATACATGAGCCATTTGGAGATTCGGGGCTGCATAGAAGCCAAATAAACTGTATTTTTTGGAGAACTCAGCCGTATAGGAAGGACAAGCAATGCAGATTCAGTACTCCACTGAGTGGCAGAGAAAAAAGTTTACTCTGCTTTATGGGGAAGATAGCAAAGCTTCCCTGCCTTGAAAACTGAAGAGAGAGCATCAAGCCTTGGCACCTGGTGAGGGCGGCTTTGGAAGCCCTAGGGATGGGATCCTTGGAGTGATCGTCGGCTTCTCACAGTGGGCAGCAGTGATGGCAATGGGTGGCTGAAGGCACTACCTAAGAGAGGTTTTGTGAGCTTCAGAAAAGTGGACAACAGTAAAAGTCCAAGAGAGGGCAGACCTCATATGAACACACCTAGGGACTCTCAGAAATAACTGAGTATAATTCTGGCCAAGGGGAAGGGCCATGGAGCATTTCAGTTGATGTGATTCAGTTCTCTTTTTCAGGCAGGTAAGGCCTGGGAAAAGCCAGATGTTGCAGAAAATTCAATAGAGACTGAGTCCTCCTGAGCTTTACTTTGAGCAAGTGCATGCACACATACTGAGGCTTGATAAACAAGTTGTCAAAGCAAAGAAGTAGATTGAATTGCATGGGATTTTGGAATACTGGGGGACTTAGGAAATAGCATCTAGATGTAGCCACAACAGACACTAGTTCATTTATCTTACACAGATTATGGCATCTCCCTTTCTTCAGTGACCTGAAACAGAAGAGGCAAATCATTACACATGGTCTAGCCTGAAAGTCCAAGTAATTATGACTGTACAGGTATAATAAACACATTGTTCTCATTATAGATTGTGAGTGCAGTCACTCTCAGTGGATCCATTTGCTATTTTTGTAAGGATTTTTGATAAATATATTTTAGGTATTCTTGTATTGAAAGACCTTGACTGAATGGATCCAAATTTTTAGGTTAAAATAAGGTGTCCAGAGAGAATAAAATCAGGTAATAAGCTCCATTTACAGGACTTTGTCATTGTGAGGTTTATTATTTCTCTCTCAGTAAGTCACTGTTAGTTTGAATGACTGCTTATTATTTCATCCATCACGTGTGCAGCATAAATCACTAAGCCATCCATTTATGTAGTGAATATAAATCTTATTCGATAAACTCAGGTGAGCAAGAAATGTCACATCTCTATTTGGTTTAAATCAAATTAAATAAGTCTCTGAGCTTCTGTCCTACAGAGTTGCTGAAAAATTCTAATTTGGTCACCATTGGGATTCTCTATTCATTGCCCCAAGGTTGTGTAAGGGTTCTAGGAGTCTTACATTAACACTTAAATTTCAGAGGCCCACTGGGTACTGCAGAGATGATCATTGTCCAAGGCCACCTGGATCCTCGATGTCTGTAACTCTGCTGCTTCTGCCAAGTAGGCCACAGATATTTTGGTCCAGGTTGGGAGTCCTAAGGATCTAGAGCAAGCTTGTCCAACCCATGGCCTGTGGGCCACATGCGGCCCAGGACAGCTTTGAATGCAACCCAACACAAATTCACAAACTTTCTTAGAACATTATGAGATTTTTTTTCCCGTGATTTTTCTTTCTTTAGCTCATCATCTATCATTAGTGTTAGTGTATTTTATGTGTGGCCCAAGACAATTCTTCTTCTTCCAATGTGGCCCAGGGAAGCCAATGGATTGGACACCCCTGATCTAGAGGTACATTTTGCAGCCATCTTCTTAGGGTCTCTGTTCCTTTCCCAGAGGGCTGGCAGAAAGTGAGCCAGGTCCCTGATGCCCACCAGACCTGCCAGCCTGAGGTGTGCTCTTCATTCCCCCAGGAAGCCTCCATGTGTCTGCCTCTCTTAACTCCCAGCATAATCTCTGCAAGAGCTTGGGGTTCTGGAGAACAAATATTAAAAAGGGGATTATCTCCAACATATTTGGTTGCTTATGTTACAAACTTCCCCTGAGACAAGGAAGCTCAATGTTACTTGCTTAGAATAAGACATATTCCAATATATTCAGGAATAGCATGAACAAATAACTACCTCAATGGGTATTCTGACTTGTTTATACAATAAACAATGATTACCCTTAACTATGTGACAGAGCCTGGACCAGGCACTGAGAACATAATAGTGAACATGACATGTCCTGGTCACCCTCTTCAAGGACTTTGTCATAGTGGATGATATGCACAAGCCAATAGTCAATGCCAACACAGTTGATAAGTGGGGTGATCACCTAATCTAGATGTGGGGTGGGGGCAGAAATCATTCCTAGAGGATGTTTCATGTAAGTTAAGAATGGAAGAAGAGCAGGAGTTAGCTGGCCAAATGAGGATGAATGAGAATGAATAGCATGTGCAGACACACGGGGTAAGAGAGATACTGGCATGTTTTAAGCATTGAAAAATCAAAAAGAATTGAAAATTCAACACTGGGGTGTTGAGAGAAATGAAGCTAGAGGATCAAACATGGCCCCAATTGTCAAGGAGCTTATAATGCATCCTGAGGTTCTTAAGAGTTAAGAGGGTTGGCTCACTTAACATTCATTCCAATCCCATCTTTTCCTTGCTTTGCTTTTCTTTAGTGACTAGAAGGTTAAAATACTCAACTTTCTCTATACCCCCTTGGAGACAGGAGTGGCTGTGTGAACCAGTGTGGTCAATTGATACCGAGTGGGAGTTTGCAGTTTCTGCTGATTTATTTCCTTACTCTTCTTTCTCGAATAGCAGCAATGGCTAGAAGTCATCACTAGGGAGGGTAGAGCAGAGACAGAACAATTTTGCTTCCTGGATGCCACTGCAGAGCGGCTGTACCAGTACTGAGCTCCCTCCTTGCAGACTGTTTATGGAGCAAGGTGAAGAAACCCCACATTTGGTTAAGTCCCCTGGAGTAGATTTCATGCAGATGATTGCACATCCTAATATAGGGATCCACTGAAGGATTTTAAGTGTGAGAATTGATATTTTTATTTTAGAATGATTGCTTTAGCTGCTTTGTGAAAACTAGTTTGGAGAGGGACAGGGAGACTGTGAAGACATAAAGCAGAGGTTTGTTGAGATCCAGGTGGGAGATTACATGGTTCTCATCAGTGATGTTGGATGGATATAAAGATCTGAAAAGTGCTTATGTGGGAAGCGGTTACTGGAAGTTAGGAAGATAAAGCAGTTGAGGGGTTTCTGGCTTGAATCAATGGGCAGAATGAGTATTTGGTCTAATTGTTTACCCCTTTAAACAATGCTAGGATGAAAAAAGGATCTTCATATTTTGAATAATTTCATTAAAATGGTGAATGGAATAATTTTTTCCCAAGTTTTCAATTATGACCATAGAAATGTGGTGCTCTGGGAATGCCAGAAGCCCTGATAAATGTCTTTCTTCGATTTCCAAGCCTGAGAATGATCCTGCGCTTTGTCTCCAAATTAATGCCTTCATAGGGAGTTTTGGAAAATGATTCACACATCTGCTAATATTTGGATTCAAGGGTGTCTAAGACATTTGTGCCCTGAGAATTCAGATACTGACATCCTCACCCTAGAGAATAACAGCAGGAGGACTGAACTGGCAAAACTCTCACTGTTTCCTGGTGCTCACCAGCCTTTCTGTATCTTGGCTCAGAAGTCAGTTTGCAGCCCCAGGCTACGTCTGAGAGCCAGTCTCTGGTCTGAGACTTTGAAGAGCCTTGTGTGGGCTGGGGAGAGGATGCATGGAGTGGAGAACACCCAGAATTGTGAGATTAAGACAAGGAGTGAATCTCCTGTTTCTTATATTGTCTTTTACAAATATACTAGATAATTCAATTTCTTATGTCCACCCTTTTATTTCTTCTACAGACATGGGCAAAAAGGCTCTCATGTTTCTCAAAGACAGCAAGAATTTCTTTGTGAACAGATAAGCACAATAGAAATCAAGAGTGGTCTTCACCAGTCAGTAGAAGTCCACCCTGAGTCTGCGTGTGGGTGCAACCTCTTTTTGTGATGCCTAGACCCATGCTAATAAGACTACCTCATGAGGGAAGAGACTGAGGGAAGAGACTGCTTTATATCGTACTGATTGAGTGGGATAGGAGGCCTTTTCAAGGTCTTTGGGCCATTCTTACTTTGCTGCACATCTGTGGGAGCCAGAGGGTCCACTTCAATGATTACTGAGCTCTGGGTGGATGGGAAGCCTATGGTGAAGAGGCATTTGGAAAAGCAATGCTCTGTGGGAACAGAGATAAGCATTACTCTGGGGGCAGGAGCAGATTCCTTGCGGGTGGTCTTTTATAAGAACCAGTCCTTGTGGGAGACACTGGGGAAGCGAACATGTATGTGTTGTTGCCAGAAGAGAGAACCACAGTCTATCATGGTCGGGGGAAGAGCCTTCAGTCCTAGTGTCCTGGACTGGATAGTGCTGGTGTTTGAGGTGCAGAGTGGAGTGTTCACCAAGCCCCGGCTGCGGTTCCGGGGCTGCGATCCCTCTAAAGAGCAGAGGTCCTGAAAAGTGTCTCTTGGAGATGACACCATGTCTCATGGCTCCATGTCTCAGACACAGAAGCTTTTTTTTTGCCTTTGTCTGCTGAAATACTGCACCATGGATTCTGGCTTCCGTTTTCTGCTCTGTCTTCATCAGTACCAAAGAATGCATGTTTCTTCTTAAGTGAAAAGTAAGCCATATGTTGTACTTTTTCTTTTTTTCAGAAGGAATCAAAGCTGTGGAATTAGTTTGTTAAGTTGAAAAGGATTTTAGACATAACTCAAAATGCCGTTGGTTTAGTGTTCTATTTCTGCTGTGTCAAGTGACCACAAGTTTAGTGACTTAAAACAGCACCAATAGAAATTATTATCTTATAATTCTGGACGTCATAAGTGTAAGATGGATGTATCCTCAGGGTTGTATTCTTTCTGGAGGCTTTAGGGGAAAATTTGTTTTCCTGCCTTTTCCAGCAGTTGGAGGCTGCCTGCATTCCTTGGTTTGTGGCCTCTTCCTCCATCCTCAGAGCTAGTGTTATAACATTTTCTCTCCTCTCTGACTTCCTGCCTTCCTCTCATAAAGATCCTTGTCATTATATCAAGCTCATCTATATAATCCAGGATAATCTCTAGATCCCTAATTTAATTACAATTGCAAAGTCCCTTTTGTCATATGAGGAAACATATTCACTGTTTTCAGGAATTAGGATATAGCTATTCAGTCTATTGCATTCATTTTGCAGAAGATATAACTGAAATGCTAGCAAAGAAGAATTAATAAAACCTCTAAGGCTCATTTGGGCTCCTGCTAGCCCACATGGTGCTTTTATGTGAATGAGTGGGTCAACATTATACCACAGTGCATGGCTCAGGGAGTGTAGTGTGGGGAGATAGCAGTCCCCACTCGTTCCCTTGGCTGGACACTGTGTGCACATCCGCACACCACACACACAGGCTCTGAAGTGGTGAGTTTTGATACTGGAAATAGAATCCTGATCTTATGATTTCCAGTGCTCATTTCTACAATCTCACCCCTGCTTTCCACCCTTTCGTAGCTGAACCTAGGGATTATCTCTGAAAAACTAGCTAAGGGAATTTAGGACATGCTCTGACTACTCCTAAAGTGATCACTTCATGCTGCTTTCAGTGCTGCCCCCGAGTACCTTGCATTCAGCTCATGAGTTATCATTTTTAAAAATCAATATTTTATTAATCCTCTTCCTGTTCCACCTCATCAGTGTCCATAAACGTCTATGCCCAGACAGAGCTCCTATCTTTTTATGTGTGAACTGCTTGCATCATACTCTATGGCACTAGGAGTTTTAGTCACATTGAAAAGGGCAAGACATTTTGGCTCTGAGTTTTATAAATCCTCTGTGGCAATATTACCTTTCTGCACTATTATTACACAGGAACTTTAATCAGCCCTGACCGAAATGGAAATTCCTCTAGACCAGTGCTGTCCAGTAGAACTTTCTTTGGTGATGGCAGCGTTTTCTATCTGCGTTGTCCAAATCGTCACTAGCCAAATGTGGCTATGAGCACTTGAAACGCGGCCAGCACGGCTGAAGAATTGCATTTTAAATCTTATTTAATTGTAACTAAAAATTAAATTGCCACATGTGGCTAGCAGATATTGTATTGAATAGAGCAAAATTAGCCTCCTTCCTTGAGATAAAGGAAAATAAGTGTAGCATGAAAGCAAGAGTAATCTCAATCATAGAACCTTATAATTAGGAGAGCAAGGAAGTAGAGACCTTCACTGGAATAATAAAAAGATAAAATTTGGGTAGGTTTAAAAATTGCCTTCTATCACGCTGGGGGCCTACTTTTCTCTTGTTTCTACCAGAGGGCAAACAAGTTGTTATCAAATTGTTTAAAGTATTCTGGGGAAAATCTTTAGGAGTATGCACTTTATGTATTTATTCCTTGTTTTGGGCAGTATTTTTCTTAGGACTCTACTACATTTTATTTTTCCCTTTCTTCATTAGAGGTGAGTTTATCTCTATTTGCTATTTAGTTTTAAAAAAGTGGGCTGGGTGTGGTGGCTCATGCCTGTAATCCCAGCATTTTGGGAGGCTGAGGAGGGCAGATCATGAGGTCAGGAGATCCAGACCTTCCTGGCTAACATGGTGAAACCCCGTCTCTACTAAAAATACAAAAAGTTAGCTGGGCACGGTGGCGGGCACCTGTAGTCCCAGCTACTTGGGAGGCTGAGGCAGGAGAATGGCGTGAACCCAGGAGGCGGAATGTAGTGAGCTGAGATCGTGCCACTGCACTCCAGCCTGGGTGACAGAGTGAGCCTCTGTCTCAAAAAAAAAAAAAAAAAAAAAAAAAACAAAACGAAACCAAATCAAAACAAAACAAAACAAACAAAAACAACACAAAACAAACAACAACAACAACAACAACAACAAAAAGGAAAAGCGTACCAGAACATAAGTAGTAAGGCCATAATATTATTCTTTCTCTTGGGACTGTGAGGCCTAGAGTATCAAAGGTACTCCAGGAAATATTATGTTTGTTGTGCCATTTTATGTATTGCTAGTCGAAATTGCACCCTGGATAGGTTTTATTATAAGGATCTGAGATTATATGGAAACTCCATGCTTCAAGTAGGAGAGAAAATACAGCGTTATGAGAATGTTTGGTATCAGGATGTGGGTCTACGATATTTCAATAAAAGACATGCAGTCTCTCTGATAGAAAGTTAAGTGTGGCTCTCACTGAGAGGCAACGAGTGTGCAGTGACCAAGACAGATGGCTGTCTTGAGAGGACTGGGAGGGTGATGTCTGAAGCAGGTCCCGGAACCAAGGAAATGGACCCAGGATAAACAGCAAAAAGGGCCTTTGGAGGAGATTAAAAACCCAATGAGCAACCCCCTTCCTAAGCTTTTGCAATAGGGCATGGAGGATCATATACACTTGGTGTCAGCAGGGCAGGATGACCTTTAGCCAGGAGCACCCAGTAGGAATAGAACTAGGCTCAAGTTGCAGGAAGCAATAGAAGAGTTAGAGAAGGAAGAGAGAGTGTCAGTAAGGAACAAGAAAGACAAAATCATGGGGATAAATATTGATGTGGAGGATGCCTGTTGCCATTTCTGCTCCATCTACCATGAAAGGTTCTGGGGCACTTAAAGCGTTTCTAGATGTATCAGCACAAGGCATGAGGGGATATTGACAATGGCAAGTTTTCTCTGACATTTGTAGTACAGAGGAGATAAGCAGCTGCCTACAAGAGATTACGGTGGTGGGAATCCCCATTGTCAACGTGTCCTGAGACACATTTTTGTAGTCCTGCAAACCCAACACAAAAAGACTTTAAGTTACAGATAAGTAAAGGGATATGATGTGTCATGAGAAAATATTAAGATTGACAGCAATGAAAACAGAAACACTTTTGTGAAAATTTCAGGAAATCCTTCAGTTTTTTCATCTACTCCCCCACTGATCTAATACATATTTACTGAGAACCTCTTATTGAATGAAACCCTATAGCTAAAGAATGGGACAGTCCTTGCCATTTGATAGCCCTCAGTCTAGCAAGAGAGGATTAATATAAACATATGGCTATGCTTTCATAATATAAATGTTCTGGTACATATACATATATGTATGACATATAATACACATATATGAATGTTATGTATATCAGATAGATGTATATGCATATATACATGTATGTATATATATGTATGTTGGGGTGTGGGTGTGTGTGTGTAAGTAAAGACTGGTGGGAGTGATCTATTCTTCTTAGACAATAGGGAGGGAGGAGAGCAAGAAAAGGGCAGCCAAGGAAGTCTTCACAGGAGTCATTATATATATATATATTTTTTAATTTATTTATTATTATTATACTTTAAGTTGTAGGGTACATGTGCATAACGTGCAGATTTGTTACATATGTATACTTGTGCCATGTTGCTGTGCTGCACCCATCAACTCATCATTTACATCAGGTATAAATTCCAATGCAATCCCTCCCCCCTCCCCCCTCCCCATGATAGGCCCCTGTGTGTGATGTTCCCCTTCCTGAGTCCAAGTGATCTTATTGTTCAGTTCCCACCTATGAGTGAGAACATGCGGTGTTTGGTTTTCTGTTCTTGTGATAGTTTGCTAAGAATGATGGTTTCCAGCTGCATCCATGTCCCTACAAAGGACACAAACTCATCCTTTTTGATGGCTGCATAGTATTCCATGGTGTATATGTGCCACATTTTCTTAATCCAATCTGTCACTGATGGACATTTGGGTTGATTCCAAGTCTTTGCTATTGTGAATAGTGCTGCAATAAACATACGTGTGCATGTGTCTTTATAGCAGCATAATTTGTAATCCTTTGGGTATATACCCAGTAATGGGATGGCTGGGTCATATGGTACATCTAGTTCTAGATCCTTGAGGAATCGCCATACTGTTTTCCATAATGGTTGAACTAGTTTACAATCCTACCAACAGTGTAAAAGTGTTCCTATTTCTCCACATCCTCTCCAGCACCTGTTGTTTCCTGACTTTTTAATGATCGCCATTCTAACTGGTGTGAGATGGTATCTCATTGTGGTTTTGATTTGCATTTCTCTGATGGCCAGTGATGATGAGCATTTTTTCATGTGTCTGTTGGCTGTATGAATGTCTTCTTTTGAGAAATGTCTGTTCATATCCTTTGCCCACTTTTTGATGGGGTTGTTTGTTTTTTTCTTGTAAATTTGTTTGCGTTCTTTGTAGGTTCTGGATATTAGCCCTTTGTCAGATGAGTAGATTGCAAAAATTTTCTCCCATTCTGTAGGTTGCCTGTTCACTCTGATGGTAGTTTCTTTTGCTGTGCAGAAGCTCTTTAATTTAATGAGATCCCATTTGTCAATTTTGGCTTTTGCTGCCGTTGCTTTTGGTGTTTTAGACATGAAGTCTTTGCCCATGCCTATGTCCTGAATGGTACTACCTAGGTTTTCCTCTAGGATTTTTATGGTATTAGGTCTAAGATTTAAGTCTCTAATCCATCTTGAATTAATTTTCGTATAAGGAGTAAGGAAAGGATCCAGTTTCAGCCTTCTACTTATGACTAGCCAATTTTCCCAGCACCATTTATTAAATAGGGAATCCTTTCCCCATTTCTTGTTTCTCTCAGGTTTGTCAAAGATCAGATGGCTGTAGATGGGTGGTATTATTTCTGAGGACTCTGCTCTGTTCCATTGGTCTATATCTCTGTTTTGGTACCAGTACCATGCTGTTTTGGTTACTGTAGCCTTGTAGTATAGTTTGAAGTCAGGTAGCGTGATGCCTCCAGCTTTGTTCTTTTGACTTAGGATTGTCTTGGAGATGCGGGCTCTTTTTTGGTTTCATATGAACTTTAAAGCAGTTTTTTCCAATTCTGTGAAGAAACTCATTGGTAGCTTGATGGGGATGGCATTGAATCTATAAATTACCTTGGGCAGTATGGCCATTTTCACGATATTGATTCTTCCTATCCATGAGCATGGTATGTTCTTCCATTTGTTTGTGTCCTCTTTTATTTCACTGAGCAGTGGTTTGTAGTTCTCCTTGAAGAGGTCCTTTACATCCCTTGTAAGTTGGATTCCTAGGTATTTTATTCTATTTGAAGCAATTGTGAATGGAAGTTCATTCCTGATTTGGCTCTCTGTTTGTCTGTTACTGGTGTATAAGAATGCTTGTGATTTTTGCACATTAATTTTGTATCCTGAGACTTTGCTGAAGTTTCTTATCAGCTTAAGGAGATTTTGGGCTGAGACAATGGGGTTTTCTAAATATACAATCATGTCATCTGCAAACAGGGACAGTTTGACTTCTTCTTTTCCTAACTGAATACCCTTGATTTCTTTCTCTTGCCTAATTGCCCTAGCCAGAACTTCCAACACTATGTTGAATAGGAGTGGTGAGAGAGGGCATCCCTGTCTTGTGCCAGTTTTCAAAGGGAATTTTTCCAGTTTTTGCCCATTCAGTATGATATTGGCTGTGGGTTTGTCATAAATAGCTGTTATTATTTTGAGGTACGTTCCATCAATACCGAATTTATTGAGCGTTTTTAGCATGAAGGGCTGTTGAATTTTGTCAAAAGCCTTTTCTGCATCTATTGAGATAATCATGTGGTTCTTGTCTTTGGTTCTGTTTATATGCTGGATTATGTTTATTGATTTGCAAATGTTGAACCAGCCTTGCATCCCAGGGATGAAGCCCACTTGATCATGGTGGATAAGCTTTTTGATGTGTTGCTGAATCCGGTTTGCCGGTATTTTATTGAGGATTTTTGCATCGATGTTCATCAGGGATATTGGTCTAAAATTCTCTTTTTTTGTTGTGTCTCTGCCAGGCTTTGGTATCAGGATGATGTTGGCCTCATAAAATGAGTTAGGGAGGATTCCCTCTTTTTCTGTTGATTGGAATAGTTTCAGAAGGAATGGTACCAACTCCTCCTTGTACCTCTGGTAGAATTCAGCTGTGAATCCATCTGGTCCTGGACTTTTTTTGGTTGGTAGGCTATTAATTATTGCCTCAATTTCAGAGCCTGCTATTGGTCTATTCAGGGATTCAACTTTTTCCTGGTTTAGTCTTGGAAGAGTGTAAGTGTCCAGGAGTCATTATATTTTAGTAAAATTTGAAAGTCAAGTAAAATTCTGCTTAGTGCAGAACTTTGAGAAGAAAATTCTAGGTAGAAGAAATAGTATGAGTAGGGTATTGAGATCTGATAAGGTATGGGTTGGCTGCTTAACAACAGATATTTAGTGACATGTTTGCAATGGCTATAGGAAGGTGGTGTGTTATCTATCCCACTTGGTACAACAGATGCTGAAGGGGACCCCCCAGGTGCCTGGAACATCCATGCTTGTTGCATTTGGCCTCTACACAAGAACGGATAGGAGGGAGAAAGCAACCAATATTCTAGACTATCTGGATACTTCCTAGATGTTTGGATGACTATATTCTCTCTAGATAGTAATCTGATGCCCAACTGGGCATATAGTTAGGTTGCCCTTGATTTTTTTTTTAATCATTAGATAACCATCTAACGAGCATATTCTGCTCCATATTAATATGAAAAACATATTGAAAAACAGGGGCTATTAAAAATGAGAACTATATACTTGGAAAGAGTTGTAAAAACTACTTAGACCAATAGTTTTTGGTCCTATCAGAGTCAATGTTCTTTTTACATAACAATTATTTATAACATCCCCTTCATTATTTTGAAATAAAATCAATAGATAATATAACCTACCACATAACTTCAACATGTCAATAGAAGGCTTAAATTATAAAAATAAATCAAAGTAAATCAATGTATAATAAAATATTATGTATTTCAATATGAAAATGCTTGGGCATGCCTTTAGTAGATGATATAATGAAGAAATCGGATGCTTATGTCTGTAAGTAGATTCATGGTGAATACAGCAGCCACAAATGTAGGCTAATCCATGGGGGCAGAGTTACTAAGTCAGAGATCAACAGCCTTGTGATTGGTCATGCAATTTTATGAACTGGTAAACAATTCTTGGTAAAATTTGGAAGTAAAACAAAATAATCCCTCAATTTACATGGTATCTGCACTCCTGGAAAATCCAGCTTAGGTTAAAATTCTATAAAATATATTTGATGTTTACATGCAAAACAAATAGAAGAAAGTACTAAGCTTGGGTAATTATATAAATACATTATTTTCAAAATTACATGAAAGTCTGGAAGGACATTTTGAGAATCATGAGGGACAATTCTGTTTTGTGGGACTATCCCCAGGATTAGAGGACTTAGAGCATTCTGGCTCCTGCCCTCTAGTGCCAATACATCCCCTAATCTTTGTGACAATGAAAAATATCCCCCACCCCAACTACTAAAAATACAACAATTAGTCGGGTGTGGTGGTGCACACCCGTAGTCCCAGCTACTTGGGAGGCTGAGATGAGGGGATCCCCTGGGCCCGGGAAGTTGAGGCTGCAGTGAGCTGTGATCGTGCCACTATGTTCCAGCCTAGGTGATGGGAAGGAGACCCTGTCTCAAAAAAAAAAAAAAAAAAAAAAAAAAAAAAAAAGAAGCTCCCCCCACCAAAAAAAAATCACACTGGCCTTTGGGCATGGTGTCACCTCCTCTGAGGTCCACTCATCTAGAGAGGCCCTCTCACTTTGCAAAAGCACTTACCAAATGCCAGCAGGAACATCGATTTTCTAAAAATCCTACGGCGAGTCAGATTCAGATGTGGGGCAAAAACCCTCGGTCTTCTCATATCCTATTCAGTATTTTGTTTTGTTTTTATTTTTTCCTTAACTTACTAACACTTTGGGAATTGAAGGAACAGCTTTTTGAGTATCTAGAAAATTTCATATAGTTTTCAAATTGTTCATTTTTTTCTGACTGAAAACCTCAAAGAAAATAGTGGAAAGATTATTAGGCCAGTTTAAATAATCACACAAGATATTTATTGGTCTTCTTCACATTTCCCACATCTATATGAAACCCCAATGTCCAAAGCCTCACAAATACTTGAAGTAGCACTTCCTTTAAAATTTTATAAATATATTTACATTTTATCCAACTAATTTATGCTTGTAATGAAAAGGTGAAATAGTGCAGAAGTGTTTTAAAGAAAAACAGCAGTCTCTTGCTTCACCATTCCACCCCCAATTACACTCCATGGAGGCAATTGTTTGAACTTTTAAAATTATTTCTATTTTTATGGAGGTAGCCTCCACTTCTCTAAAAAAGCCTTACATTGCTATTTCTTATTTTGCCAATTTTAAACATTATCTATAGACTTCCTATTATAATAGAAAAGGTTTGGGAGGCCGAGGCGGGTGGATCACCTGAGGTCAGGAGTTCGAGACTAGCCTGGCCAAACTGGTGAAACCCTGTCTCTAACTAAACATACAAAATAAGCCGGTGTGGTAGCACATGCCTACAGTCTCAGCTACTCAGGTGGCTGAGACAGGAGAATCGCTTGAGCCCAGGAGGTAGAGGTTGCAGTGAGCCGAGATCACGCCACTGCACTACAGCTTGGGCAAGACAGAGTGAGACTCCGTCTCAAAAAAAAAAATAAAAAATAAAAAATTAAAAAAAAATAGAAAAAGAGTCAGCTTATCTTTCCCTCTCCTTTAAATGAAGGTGTGTTGCCATTTTAGTCTGCTAATTACTTTGTAACATTTACTTTAATTCCAGACAGCAGAGAAACTGTATCCAGTATTTCTTTTCACCTCACTTTACATTTTACAGAATAAAATAATGAGTATCCCTATACTTTCTTTTATTCTTTCCTCCCCTTTTCATTTCTCTCTTGTTTTATATTTTTAGATCACTAAATGTGATCTAAACACTAAATAGTGTTATGATCTATTCTTAACACAATACAAATTATGAGTTTTGTTTACTGATAAGTTTTAAAAGCAGAGCTCAGTAGTGATTATAATTCTGTGACTATTGTTCACTGCAGAGCCAAATGCTATAGTATGACTGTGTTTCCTTTTCAGCTCTTTTTTGTTGTTGTTGTTTGTTTCTTGGAGTTTCTAATTATCTTTTGTTCCCCTATTGTCTGTCTTTGTCTAATTATCTTTTGTTCCCCTATTTTCTGTCTTTGTAGCAGCAAAGATACTATCAAACCAAAGGCATCCTTTTATTTCCCTCCACACAACCCTGACCTATTGATACCTCATTTTGGAACCCTGATCTCTAATCAGGGCTGATTATTATTTAGGTTGGCCCAAAAGGTGTCATTTTGAGTCTTCCTTTCATTACTTTCCTATATTGGAGTTCCAGTCTTTGATCTCACATCTTTGTCTTTCTCGGTTTGCCTCTTATACTCTTTTCTGGAGCATGTCTTACAGTAATTTCCAATGAAGGAGATGGATACCCTGGGATCTTAAATGTCTAAAAATGTCTTTATTTCTGTTCTCATACTGGATTCATGTCAAAATGACTATTGAATTCTAAATTGAAAGTATTTTTTGTTTTATTACTTTGGAGGTTTTTCTCTTTTAAAATTTGCATTGATTTTCCCAGTCTGATGTCAATCTGTTTCTCGTTACTTGGTGAACTGTTCTGTTCTTCTCTAGAAATTTTTAGTATTTTCTTTTTATCCCTGCTGTTCTGAAATTCCAAAAATTTGGGACCAGATGTGGGTATTTTTTCCTCCCTTCATTGTTTTAGTTACTTAGTAACCATCTCAGTCCGGAAAATTGTTTATCTAATTTTGGGAATTTCTTATATAATTTATATTATTCTTACCCAATCTCTGTTTTCTCTTCCTAGAGTTCATACTGGTTGGATATTGGAAGTTCAGGATTGACCTTCTTATGATTTTATTTTGTGCTTCTTTGTATTTGCTTTGAACACGTTAGGTTCTATTTTCAGAGATATTTTCTTCATTTTACATTAATAATTAATAATTCTTAATTTGGCAATAATATATTTTATTTCTAAGTGTCCCCCTTTTTTTTTTGGTTCTCTGATTGCTCGTTTTTCATAGTATCCACTCGATTGTAATCTCTGAGAATGTAAGGGTTTTATTTTAAAATTCTCTTCTGTTTCCTAAATCATCTGTGCCACCTTTAGAGTTACTTTTCTCCTCTTATTTCAGTCTTTTACCTACATGTTGCATTCTTCCCTCAATTATCTAATGGTCTTTTATGCATCATATTTAAAAACAGGACTACAGAGAGAGTTCAGGGCGTGCCTCCATCGGTGGGATTTCTTTTTCAGATGAGTATGGGGAGTTAGCGTGTAGGCCGGGGATCCTTGAAGAACACAATCTGAAGGACTCCTAGACCTTTGGGACCTCAACTCCATCACTAGCTCCCTTTGTGCTCTCTGTTTTGGTCAATTTCCTTAGAAAAGTGCCCTTTGTTTATGCATTTATTTTTGGCCTAGAAGCAAAACACTTCCATATCAACCATTCTGGACACAGGATTAGAGGAAGGACAGCTGGAGTTGATTTTGTTAAGTTTTCAGGGTTTAGTTCCTACTGTCTGTGGTTGGAAGCCTCTGAGACAGGCTGGGTTTTTCTAGGTTCTCCTGGGTCGATTTTCTTCCTTCTGGGTTGCAGCTCCCCCAACTCCCTCATATATTCTTCTGTATAATTTTCTTGTTGTCCAGTGTCAGAATCTGCCGTCTACATTTTCCTCTTCCAGAAATGTTTAGAAATATTTCACTTGCTAGTAGCTTCTCCCCTATTCTCTTCATTGTTGTGGGTATATATAATTTTTATTCTCTTAACATCTTTTTAATATGGCCTTGGGAGAAGGAGAGCAGATATATATTTTTGCCCAATTTGCAATTTGAACTGAAAAATCCTCTGAACTTCTTTCCCCCCACTAGATATTTTAATTTAATTTTATTTTTTCTAATAGATATACATGTATGTACTACAAAATTCAAGAAGTCCAAAAGAATACACAGTAAAATCTAAATCTTTCTCATCATCCCCCTTCTCTAGGCACATAGTTTCTTGTGTATCCTCCCAGAAATATTCTATGCAAATGTATATATTTTTAAATTAAAAAAATGCAAGGAGAAACATACAGACACCTTGTTTCACACCTCCCTTTTTGTATTTACCAATATCTTGGAGATAATCCCATATTGGTTTTGTATAAAGCTTTTTAAAGATTATTTTTTATTTCTACTCAGTGTTTCACTATTAATACCCTGTAATTTACTTTACATCTCCTGTTGTTGAATTTAAATTTCCTCCCCACTCTTTTGATTTTACAAACAAAGCTACAGTTAATTTCTTTTTATACACAGTATTTGCACATACGTGTGTCTATTTGTAAGATAAATTCCTAGAAATAAAATTGCCAGTCAATTGCCAGCCTTATTGGGGAGCATGGGGCAAGGAGTGGGGGATGTATCAATTAGTGCTCCCTCCAATAGTATAAAATTACTAGTGTTTCCACATCTTTGGCTACTTGTACTGTCAAGATCCAATCAGAAGCCATACCAACTATTTCAACAGGAAGAATTTAATACAAAGAATTATTGACTAGTTGTAACGTTGTTAAGAAATAAATTAAGGCAAGAATGGAATACTAAGGTATAAGGGAGGTAGCAACTGCAGTAAACAGCCACCATCTCTAGGGGTAAGAAGAATAAGTGAAGAAGTTGAAATTATTAAAATTGAGAAACTTAGAGGAAGGACCTTACAGTATTGAAATTCAGATCTCTGAGCACGGAATATCGTTCATCTGATACCGTGAGCTCGGAGGAGGGACCCGGTGGGACTGGGACCAGACTTCTAGCAGGGAGCACTGGTTGGCTAGTGATGCTTCTCTGAGGGGAGAATAATCTTCAAGTGGTGGAAAAACTGCAAACTGGATTCATCTGCTGCAGTGGCTAAGAACTGATGCTGCAGGTGAAAAAAATTTGCTGAGGTGAAATTGACAGGAACAGGAAGCAGACCAGGAGGAACAAGTCCCTTTTTCCTCTTTCAGCTTTCCTCTCTACCTCTTGTACTTCTCATTGGCTGAGCCTACCAGGGAGCCAGATGGCAATGATGAATGTGGGGTGCAGAGTGCCAGCACCAGCATCACAGTGTTCAGAAGGCGAGATTGGAGCTGAGGGACAATAACCCTAAAACTGGCAGAGCAATCTGGTGAATTCTCAAATTTTGCTCTTTGATAATGCAATAGGTGAAAACTTATAGCCCATTGTAGTTTTGATTAACATTTTTTAAAAATAAGGACTGAGATTGTATACCCCCTAATTTTTATAATTGTTTGATTTTCCTTTCTACAAATTGTCTTTTGCTCTTTCTTTTTCATGTTTTTCTTTGAATCACTGATTTTGTTTCTTATTCGTTAAAGAAATTAGGCCTTTGAATATGAGTTGCAAATACTTTTTCCCAGTCTGTCATTTATATTCTGAGTTATACTGGATGTTTTATGTATGCATATTTATTTCTACAGAGTTGGATTTATCAATATTTTCCTTTGTGACTTCAGGGTTTCCCTTCATGTATAGAAAGACCTTTCCAACTTTGAGATTAAACAAAATTTTTCCATATTTTTCTTAGTGCTTTTATGGTTTTGGTTTTAGGATTCAGATATTTGATCAACTTGGATATTTTCTTGATATATAATATGAGGTATTAATCCAAATGTGTTTCTTTTTTCCTGCTTTACTAGTCAGATGTTTCAATACCATTTATTGACTAATCCATATTTTCCCCATTGATTTGAAAGTTCATTTTTTTATTATAATTCCTGCATGGTTTTTTTTTGTCTATTCCTAGACTTTCTAATCTGTTTCATTGATACGTCTATTCATGTGATAGCAGCACAGTGTTTTAATTACATTCTTTCTTATTATCTTCCCTTTTTAGAATTTTATGTTCATTCTTGAATTTTCTTTTCCCCATAGATACATTATAATCAGCTTGTCTAACTTTAGTTCCTGTTGGCCGTTTTATCAGGATCACATAAAAATAGTAGATTAACTAAGGAAGAGCTGACATTGTTTTTATTTATTTATTTATTTATTTATTTAATTATTATTATTATTATACTTTAAGTTCTAGGGTACATGTGCATAACGTGCAGGTTTGTTACATATGTATACTTGTGCCATGTTGCTGTGCTGCACCCATCAACTCATCAGCACCCATCAACTCGTCATTTACATCAGGTATAACTCCCAATGCAATCCCTCCCCCCCCCTCCCCCCTCCCCCCTCCCCATGATAGGCCCCAGTGTGTGATGTTCCCCTTCCCGAGTCCAAGTGATCTCATTGTTCAGTTCCCACCTATGAGTGAGAACATGCGGTGTTTGGTTTTCTGTTCTTGTGATAGTTTGCTAAGAATGATGGATTCCAGCTGCATCCATGTCCCTACAAAGGACACAAACTCATCCTTTTTGATGGCTGCATAGTATTCCATGGTGTATATGTGCCACATTTTCTTAATCCAATCTGTCACTGATGGACATTTGGGTTGATTCCAAGTCTGCTATTGTGAATAGTGCTGCAATAAACATATGTGTGCATGTGTCTTTATAGCAGCATAATTTGTAATCCTTTGGGTATATACCCAGTAATGGGATGGCTGGGTCATATGGTACATCTAGTTCTAGATCCTTGAGGAATCGCCATACTGTTTTCCATAGTGGTTGAACTAGTTTACAATCCCATCAACAGTGTAAAAGTGTTCCTATTTCTCCACATCCTCTCCAGCACCTGTTGTTTCCTGACTTTTTAATGATCGCCATTCTAACTGGTGTGAGATGGTATCTCATTGTGGTTTTGATTTGCATTTCTCTGATGGCCAGTGATGATGAGCATTTTTTCATGTGTCTGTTGGCTGTATGAATGTCTTCTTTTGAGAAATGTCTGTTCATATCCTTTGCTCACTTTTTGATGGGGTTGTTTGTTTTTTTCTTGTAAATTTGTTTGAGTTCTTTGTAGGTTCTGGATATTAGCCCTTTGTCAGATGAGTAGATTGCAAACATTTTCTCCCATTCTGTAGGTTGCCTGTTCACTCTGATGGTAGTTTCTTTTGCTGTGCAGAAGCTCTTTAGTTTAATGAGTTCCCATTTGTCAATTTTGGCTTTTGCTGCCGTTGCTTTTGGTGTTTTAGACATGAAGTCTTTGCCCGTGCCTATGTCCTGAATGGTACTACCTAGGTTTTCCTCTAGGATTTTTATGGTATTAGGTCTAACATTTAAATCTCTAATCCATCATTCTTGAATTTTCTTCTCCCCATAGATACATTATAATCAGCTTGTCTAACTTTAGTTCCTGTTGGCCGTTTTATCAGGATCACATAAAAATAGTAGATTAACTAAGGAAGAGCTGACATTGTTATACTGAATTTTTCTGTTTAAGAACATGATATACATTTCAATATGTTTTTCTTCTTTTATACATTTCTTATTAAGTTATTACAAGATGTTTATTCTGCCTTTTTAAAAATTCTTATTTGTAACCACATGCATCTTGACTTGGTATCTTCCCCATACCCCAATTAAAAAAAAATCTTTACGGGCACATGTTCTCAGGACCTCCTTGAGGGCTGTGTCACCGGCCATAGTCACTCATATTTGGCTCAGAATAAATTTCTTCAAATACTTTACAGAGTTTGACTCTTTTCATTGACAATAATCTGGTGCCCAAACACGTGGAGCCTCAGAGAAGACTCAAGACACCAAAGGAGTTGCCCAAAACTGGAGCTAAGGTACCAACAGGGCCCACTGAAGCCCCACCGAGTTCGAGCTTCTCCTCTGGTGGAACTGGCTTTGAATGATGGCTCTCTCCTTCATCTTTTCTTGGCTCCTGTAACTTTTACTAATTATCTAAAGTCTTACAGATGCAACTCCCTGCTGGGAACCCAAATCTTTTTCACCAGAGGAGGTTGCAGTGAGCCGAGATCATGTGCTATTGCACACCAGCCTGGCAACAAGAGCGAAACTCTGTCTCAGAAAAACAACAACAACAACAACAACAACAACAAAAACAAGAACAACAAAAAGCTGTGAGTGCTTTTCAGTAATGACTGAGCTAGAGAATTTCTACTTGATGGGGCATTTACTGCATTGCTATGGAATATTAACTGAAGTTACCCCTATGTTTCCCAAAAAGTTCCATGATGAAATAAAATTGGTTTATATAAAATCTTGTTACCTAATAAGCAGACAGCTTTTTTCCTAGGACTAATTGTGAAAAGCTGCTAAATTCTACAGTGTCTAATAACTCTCATAAGCTGTTTGGTTTGTAAATAACATTTCCAAGGTAAACAAACATCTTATCTTAAAAGCTGCTGCTCTGGTTAAAGGAGGATCGGGAAAATCTTTTTCTTTTAAGTCATTTGGGTAAGGTATGTTTTTATAAGCAAATTTACCTTTCTGAATCCTCCAAAATTCAGATTGTAATTTTATGGCAATATAGTTGTCTGTAGAAGTTCAATAATAGTTTTTTTTTTTAAACAATTAGAAATACTGATTATTTTACCAAGACTGAAACTAAAATAGCCTATTCTTAGGTAAAGTTTCAGCAAAACCAACTTTAAAAGGAGTCTATATGGCCAGTCAATTTCTTGTTGTATTTTATGCAAATAATCAGGCAAGCATAATAAGCTGAAAACTAACCTTGCACACAAATTGGCCTTGCTATAATATTCCCTTTAATAAAAAAGCCGGCTAAAAAATTGTTTCAAGGGCAAGCGTAGTGTTTAATAATAGACTTCAGCCCTAATTTTTTAAGTGCATATTAAATCATTATTTCTTGGCTATAATAATCCTCTAGAAATTACCAGATTATAATTTTTCTTCATGGTTTTAGTTGGTGCCCAAATGGAATAGGTTCCTTTTTCTGTTCTGACTTACACATTACTCTTAAAATTGTTAAGTTATGAATATTATTTATCCCTTTTTGTTTTACTCCCAAGGAAACAAAAATCATGGTACTCTGAAGACCAGAGACATGAATCTCTCTCATTTGGCATCCCACTGGGCCCAGACCTGTTTCACTGCTAATCCTCTGTTGCTAAAACTAAACAAGCTACCTCCCTCTAGGCCCAGGCACTACTGCGAAAGAGGTGGGTACATAAGATTGGAAGGGCCGATTTTAGAGGATAAAATTAGGACAAGATCAAATCCTCCAAATCAAGAAGGGGGTACAAAAATGCCTACACAGCTGGTGAAATAAGTTTAGTTGCCTTCTAAACTATTAATGTGTCACTTTTGCATTCACCCCAACCATAAAAATTTTCTGCTTACTATAAAATTAAAGGAAAATATTTACTAACAAGATAAAATACCTTGTAACAAAGGCTCCTGGGTATAATACTCCCAATTGAGAGTTGTGAAGATAAATCTATCTCTCTCTCTCTCTCTTTTTAATTTTTCAGAACAATGCTTATGTTTTGTATAGCTAATGGCTATAAGTCTGTAACAAAATCCAAGCTCACAGCAGCTAAGCTTGAAATTAAAAATAAGTCAGTCTTATAACTTTTCCTTTTGGTTTTTCTGCTGGCTTTTTACTTAATAATTTTAAGAGGTAACAAATGCCTGTCCACATCCATTCCTATCTGGCCTAGACCAATTAATTGGCTATAAATCTTTTGACTCTTCAGGCCCTCAGCCGTAGGGAATCCTGCCAAGGGAAAAATGACACTGTAGAATTATATGACTTCTCCTGTGACCAAACCTTTTTTCTCCCAAATACTAGTATACGGTGCAATACAAAAGTGAGGGGGGGTGGGGAATAGATTTGTCTACTGTTAACAAGTCTATAACAATTTTAGACACCAAGGACCAGGCATTTCTTGCATTTAATTTATACCCTCCTCAGGATTCTATGCCAATGGAGATAAATTGGCTAGAAAAGAGATTACATTTATTAAATTCTAATTTAATGTCAGTCCTACAATTTTCAAGTAGATTTATCACAAGTTTCAAATAACGCTTGATGAGGAGGGTAAACACACTGGGAGTCTGATCAAAGTGTATGATGATGCATGCATTGATTTTTTTGGCTTGTTAGGTTGTTTACTGCCCTTTGACTCTACCGATAACCTTCTTGGATGCCTAATCCTTGCTATCTTTATGGTATTTGTCACTCTATTAGCATTATATATTTCCTGTAAATGTTATGCCAGATACAACAGAAGGAAAGGCACAATTAAAGACCCAGATCATGATCGCTCAGAAAATGGATCTAATCTGGAATGTGTTTTTTTAGACTAAACCCTAGACCTGACTCCATCTCACCCGTTAAACAATTGGCTATTACATCAGGTCAAACCATGTCTTCCCCCAATTATCCAAATTGCTAATATTCAAAACTATGACCATCAACCAGACTACTCTAGGAATGAGCCATCCTAGCACGTGGGACCTCACTAAATGACCAGATCAGACAACTCTAGGAATAACCCTTCCTAGTGCCATGGGACCTGCTGCTGTTGGCCCGCATGTACATTCAGTGGAATGCTTTTTGGCCAGGAGGGGAACTGAGGACTAAGCTCTGATATTTTATCTTGCCCAAATTCCTACCTAGGGGGTCTAGGGAGTCATGTCTTACAAATCATAAATCCTCATCAGATGGGTTTTATTTGACCCTATATATCATGACTTACTTTTCAGTCTGACTCTGGCATAACACTACGAGACAAGGAAAAAGTATTTAAACCCAAAATATATTTCCTTACCATACCTTGAAGTTGTCCTGCAAAGTCTCTTGTGGGAAAAATCCACATTCTATAGAGAATCCCCTTCCCCCTTTGTTTTCCTTCCTTTCTTTGCAGATCCAGTAGATAATCATCTAAGAACCAGGCACCCTTTTACGTCGAATAAGAAACATTTTACAACCCGCTCTCTCTCCGAAGTCAGCTATCTGAGAGATTCCTCTGTACAATAAAACTTGGTCTCCACAACCCTTTAGCTTAACCTAAACATTCCTTTCCATTGATCCCAGGTCTTTAGATAAACTCAACCAATTATCAATCAGAAAATATTTAAATTTACCTGGAAGTCTGTTGCCCAGGCTGGAGTGTAGTGGCGTGATCTCAGCTCACTGCAACCTCTGCCTCCTGGGTTCAAGCAATTCTTCTGCCTCAGCAGCCTCCCTAGTAGCTGGGGTCACAGGTGTGTGCCACCACGCCTGGCCAATTTTTGTGTTTTTAGTAGAGACGGGGTTTCACCATATTGGCCAGACTGGTCTCGAACTCCTGACCTCATGATCTGCCCGCCTCGGCCTCCCAAAGTGCTGGATTACAGGCGTGAGCCATCGTGCCCAGCCCGAGTTGTCCCACCTTTCTGAACCAAACCAATGTGTTTCTGATGTGTATTTGATTGATGTTTCATGCCTCTCTAAAATATATAAAACCAAGCTGTACCCCAAGCACCTTGGGCACATGTTCTCAGGACCACCTGAGGGCTGTGTCATGGGTCATAGTCACTCATATTTAGGTCAGAATAAATCGCTTCAAATGTTTTTTAAAAAAATCTTCATTGCATATGGCCACTCCACTTCTCATATGAGGTTCAGAGACAGATATTTCACGATTTTATTGAGGATGATGTTTGTCTTTTTGTTCTTTTCTTGTTGTTGTTGGATGATTCATGAGAGAATAAGGAAAAACAGCTGTATTTTCTCTGTTAGTTAAAATTAAATGCTACTTTATTTACATACTCAAAACACTGTGGGATCCCATCACAGTGACTTCAAGGAATTCTTTCTTTCTCACCCAATATTTCTGGGAGTCTTCATGGAATGTTAAATAGTTCCACAAATATGCCCTGGATCTCATTGCCACCTCAGCTAGTCATTGTCCCTCAAGTACTGTCAGCCATTCTGCAAATAGTATTTATCTATCTCAAGACTAATTTCCTCAGGGTGTAACTGCTCTCACCTATCCCAGATGATCTCAAACTAGGGTGTACATTTCCCTGGAGGTTCCTGAA
This sequence comes from Macaca thibetana thibetana, assembly GCF_024542745.1. Taxonomy (NCBI): domain Eukaryota; kingdom Metazoa; phylum Chordata; class Mammalia; order Primates; family Cercopithecidae; genus Macaca; species Macaca thibetana. The sequence goes on along the minus strand of NC_065578.1, from coordinate 132,258,595 downwards.
GGCATGCTAAGGAGTAACAGGAAAAGTGTCTATGGGCCAGCCAAAGGGGTAATTCAAAATACTGGCGCTGGTGTTAAGAAAGGAAACAAGTATAGCGATTGGTAACAAATCCTCTTGCAACTCAGGTGGTTCCAATTCTTTGCTTTCATTAAAAGTACAGGAAGATTTTATGGAGTTGTCAGAGGATTTAAATTAATTTTTTTGTTGATTGATTACTGTTTTTGTTTTGTACATAACTTGCAAAGAATTAAAAGAAAGTGAAGGACATTACTACAATAAAGCTTCCTGCATTTGCATTTACTTATATATATGAGCAGTTGTCTCAGGGCTTACATTAAAAAAGGAATAAAATCGATAATAAATCCTATCTCACACTAGTAATAAAAAATGTTCATCCATGTATATGTTAACTATATATTTTTAAAAAACCACATCTACCTCATTAGGAAATATAGTTCCTGACAAAATATACTTTTTATCACATACAAATACAAATTAGAATAATAACTTAATCCAGAAAAAATGCTTTAGCATTTAGATCCTTATAGCCTCTGGAAATTAAATAAAAATGTATTTTTATTTATTTATTTATTTTGCAGAGAATTAGGATACAGTGATCAATAAAATACTTTCTTTACCTTTTTCTTTTCTTCCTTTCTTTTCTTTTTTTTTTCTTTTTTTTTGAGATGGAGTCTCACTCTTGTCTCCTAGACTGGAGTGCAGTGGCGCGGTCTTGGCTCACTGCAACCTCCGCCTCCTGGGTTCAAGCAATTCTCCTGCCTCAATCTCCCAGGAAGCTGGGGTTACAGGTGTCCACGACCATGTCCAGCTAGTTTTTGTATTTTTAGTACAGACGGGGCTTCACTATGTTGGCCAGACTAGTCTCCAACTCCTGACCTCAGGTGATCTGCCTGCCTTGGTCTCCGAAAGTGCTGGGATTAAAGGCATGAGTCACCATGCCCAGCCTTATAAAATACTTTCAGGCATACAATTTACATCATGACAAAATTCTATGGGGGAAGCGGAATGGAAATATGAGTTCAAAGAAGAAAACAAATGATGTAAAATTTTGACTGTTAAAGAAGAGCTTATCTATTTTCAAATTGATGAAGCGTATAAAATTTCAATATTCTATGTAATGTATTTAAAAAATAATGTAATATTTTATCTGAAAATGTCAATATTTAAAACGTATTAGTTATGTTCTTTGAAATTATTTTTAAATTTATAATGAAAACTTTTAATTGCCAGATTTATATGAGAAGTTCCTCTAGATTTCTGGAACCAAAATGTCAGTATAGAAGCAAGTAGGCTTCACTACCCTCACCCCCAAAGAACACCAAAACACCAAACATATGGTGCTGAGATTATTACCAACAATATCGTAGAACTCAAATATGAGAATGAGACAGTTCCCAGGGCCATAGAGAATAGAAAAAACTTTGAGAAGATGGTAAGAGAATCAGACTTCCGCATCTTTGGTGCCCCCCCCCCCCACAATCTGCCTGATACTAAGTGTGTAGAAAATTCCTCTGACTCAGTTTTTACACTGAAAATAAGTGAGATCAAGGTAGACAATTACCTTCCCCTCCTGAGTTCCCTGGCAAAATACCTGTCCTTGCCTCAGCTCAAGGGAATTATTGGAAGTCCCTGAAGGGAGAAGTACCTCTGAGGACAGTCAGGGACAAAGGGGTGAGGTAGGATGACCATCCCATGTCCTGGTAACTCTATTCTGTAGTTCTACCAAAGGAGACACCAAATCAGAGTGGCTGTTTAGCAGCACCATGCAATAGGAGGTACATTCCATGGGTCCCCCAGTCATAAGCACTTAGCCAGCACTTCTCAAACTGCTGAAATGTCTTCTTTGAGATCTTGCCCATACAGGATGGGTAATGCTCTGATCAGTTACTAGAACTGAGGCAAAGCTGGGATTAAGGGACCATCTAGTGCTAAATGGAGGCAGTGACCTAACAGGAAAAATAAAAAAGAAATCTAATGAGTAAATTCCAAAAAAATCTCTAAGCAAACATATCCAATAAAGACAAAATAAACTAGACAGAGAAGACTGGAATAATTAACCAATCATTCAATGCAAAGACATAGATGTACATTGATGAGAAACAACAGTAAACAGGGAACCATGACTTCCTCAAATGGATGAGGCAAGGAACCAGCGACTGATCTTAATGAGACAGTGATACGTGAGCTTTGTCAAAAATTCAAAATAGCAATTTTAAGAAAACGCAGTGATCTCTAAGATAACACAAAAAAGGAATTCAGAAGTTTATCTGGAAATTTAGCAAAGAGATTGAAATAGTTTTAAAAAATGAAACTGAAGTCCTAGAAGCAAGAAATACATTTGCTGAACTGAAAAATTTATTAGAGACTCTCCATAGCAGAATGGATCAAGCAGAGGAACTAATCACCGAGCTTGAAGACAGTCTATTTGAAAATTCACAGTTAGAGGAGAAAAACAAATGAAAAAGAATAAAGATTGACTACAAGATACAGAAAAGACCAAATGTAAGAATTATTAGTGTTCAAGAGGGAGTTGAGCAAGGGCAAGGGGTAGAAATCTTGCTCAAAAAATAATAATGGAAAGCTTCCCAACACTTGAGAAAGATATAAAGGTACAGATACAGGAAGATCAGAGAATGCCAAACAGATTTGACTTAAATAAGACTAACACAAGGCATATAGTAATCAAACTCTCAAAGGTCAAGGACAAAGAGAAGACCCTAAAAGCAGTAAGAAAAAAAAAGCAAATAACAACAATAAAAAGTCCAATTGTCTAGCAACAGACTTCTCAACAGGAAACAAGCCAGAAGGAAGTGAAACAACATTTTCAAAGTGCTGAAGAAGAAAACCACCATTTAAGAATACTGCATCTAGCAAAATTATCCTTCAAATATAAAGGAGAGATAAAGTCTTTCCCAGACAAAAGCTGAGAGAATTCATCACACCAGACCTGTCTTCCATGAAATGTTAAAGGGAGTTCATCAATTATACCTGATGTAAATGACGAGTTGATGGGTGCTGACGAGTTGATGGGTGCAGCACAGCAACAGGGCACAAATATACATATGTAACAAACCTGCACGTTATGCACATGTACCCTAGAACTTAAAGTATAATAATAAAAAATAATTTAAAAAACAAAAACAAAAACAAAACAAAGAAAACAAAGAAACAAAAAAACCCCACTAACTTGCAGAAAGAAAACTTTTCAAGGTATAAAACCCAGAATACTTGTGATGGTTAATATTGAGTGTCAGTTTGATTGGATTGAAGAATGAAAAGTATTATTCCTGGGCATGTCTGTGAGGGTGTTGCCAAAGAAGGTTAACATTTGAGTCAGTGGACTGGGAAAGGCAGACCCACCCTCAATCTGGGTGGTCACAATCTAATCAGCTGTCAGCCTGGCCAGAACAAAAAGAAGCAGAGGAATGTGAAAAGATGAGAGTGGCTTATTCTTCCAGTCTACATCCCTCTCCCATGCTGGATGCTTCCTGCCCTTGAACATCGGACTCCAAGTTCTTCAGCTTTGAGACTCTTGGGCCTTCAATTACAGACTGAAGACTGTATTGTCGGCTTCCTACTTTTTAGGTTTTGTGACTGCGACTGGCTTCCTTGCTTCTTAACTTGCAGATGGCCTACTGTGGGACCTCAACTTGTGATCGTGTGAGTCAATACTCCTTAATAAACTCCCCCTTTATGTATCTCCATCCTATTAGTTTCATCCCTTTAGAGAAGCCTGACTAATGCAATACTCTATTACTGCAATGATAGTGTGCAGTCCACTCATGACTCTAGTATGCAGACCAATAGAAAAATTGATCAAAAACAGTAATAGCTATAGCAACCTGCTAAATGATAGGTAATATAAAATATGTAAATTGAGGTAACTAAAAGTCAAAATGTAATGGGAGTGGAGTTAAAGTTTAGGTGTTTTCTTTGTGTTTCTTTGCCTCTGTTTCTATTCTATTTGTAATCTAAAATAAGTTGTCATCTCTTTAAAATAACTTATTATATCTATAAGATTTTTTTGTTAAGTCTGATAATAACCACAATGCAAAAACCTATAATAGATTCATCAAAAATAAAAAGCAATGAATGAAAACATACTCTATAGAAAATCACTGAACCACATAGGAAGACAGTAAGAAAGGAAGAGAGAATTGATCATACAACCAGAAAACAAACAACAAAATGGCAGTAGTAAGTCCTTATTTATCAACAATAACACTGAATGTAAGTAAATTCAATTCTGCAATTAAAAGACAGAGTGGGTGAATGAATACAAAAAGATGACCCAACTATATTCTGCCTACAAAAACCTTACTTCATCTGTAAAGACACACACAGACTGGAAGTGAAGAGATGGAAAAAGATATTTCCTGCTAATGGAACCAAAAAAGAGCAGGAGTTGCTATCTATACATCAGAAAAAAATTGATTTTAAGACAAAAACTATAAGAAGAGACAAAGAAGGTCACTATATAATGATAAAGGGGTCAATTCAGCAAGAGAATATAACAATTTTAAGTATATATGTACCCAATGGTGAAGCACCCAGACGTACAAAGCAAACATTAATAGATCTGAAGGGAGAGGCAGACTGCAATACAATACTAGTAGGGGACTTCAACAACCCACTTTCAGCAATGGACAGATCTTCCAGACAGGAAATCAATAACAAAAATCAGAGTTAAAATACACACTGGACCAAATAGGCCTAACTGACATTTATAGAACATTTCATCCAACAACTGCAGAGTACACTTTTTTTTTCCCTCAGCACAGGGAACATTTTCCAGAATAAACTATAAGTCCACAAAACAAGACTCAACCAATTCAGAAAGGTAAAAATGACATCAGGTACCTTTCTGACTACAATGGAATAAAACTAGAAATCCATAACAAGAGGAACCTCAGAAAATACACAAACACATGGTAATTAAGCAACATGCTCCTGAACAACCAATGAGTCAATGAAGACATTCAGAAAAAATTTAAGATATTTGTTAAAACAAATGAGAATGGAAATACAACACACCAAAATCTATGGGACACAGCAAAAGCAGTACTAAGAGTGAAGTTTATAGCAACAAATGTATACATCAAAAAAGTGTAAAGACTTCACATAAACAACCCAATAATGAACCCCAAGGAATTAGAAAAGCAAGAACTAACAAAACGCAAAATTAGTAGAAGCAGAGAAATAATAAACATCGGAGTAGAAGTAAATAAAATTGAGACTGAAAAACAATACAGAAGATCATTAAAACAAAATGTTAGATTTTTGAACAGGCAAATGAAATCCACAGACTGTTAGCTAGACTAACCAAGAAAAAAAGATCTATATAAATTAAATCAGAAATAAAAAAAAAAAACAACTGAAAACTTCAAGAAACCAATAACAAGTAATGAGATTGAAACCATAATAAAAAGTCTCTCATCAAAGAAAAGTCAAAGAGTGGATGGCTTTGCTGCTGAATTCTAACAAACACTTAAAGAACTAATACCAATTCTACTCAAACTTTTTAAAAAATTGAAGTAGATGGAATTTTTTCTAAGCTCATTTTATGAGGCCAGTATTACCCTGATATCAAAACCAGACAAGGACACACACACACACACAAAAGAAAAAAGGAAGAAAGGAAGAAAGAAATAAGGAAAGAAAGAAAGAAAGAAAGAAAGAAAGAAAGAAAGAAAGAAAGAAAGAAACTACAGGCCAGTATCACTGATGCAAATAAATGCAAAAATTCTCAACAAAATACTAGCAAAACAAATTCAAAAATATTTGAACTACCAGGTGATTTAGCAGTCCTACTAGTGAGTATATACCCCAAAGAAAGGAAATCAATATATATATTAGTCCGTTTTCACACTGCTATAAAGATAATGCTAAGACTGGGTGATTTATAAATAAAAGATATTTAATTAAGTCACAGTTCCTCATGGCTGGGAAACTTACAATCATGGTTGAAGGTGAAGGGGAAGCAAGGCACATCTTCTCATGGTGGCAAGAGAGAGAGTGAGTGAAGGGGGAATTCTGTTAAACACTTTTAAAACCATCAGCTCTTGTGAGAACTCACTCACTATTATGAGAACATCATAGGGGAAGCCATCCCCACGATCCAATCACTTCCACCGGTTCTCCACACCCCATGCCTCAACACATGGGGATTACAATTTGAGATGAGATTTGCATGGGAATACAGAGCAAAACCATATCAATATATCAAAGATATATTCTGTACACCCACTTTTATTGCAGCACTATTCACAATGGCCAAAATATGGAATCAACCCAAATGTCTATCAATGGATGAATGGACAAAGAAGGTGTGGTCTATTTACACAATGAAATATTATTCAGCCTCAAAAAGAAGGAAATCCTGTCATTTGCAGCAGCATGGATGGATGGGAACCAGAGGTCATTATGTGAGGTAAGCCAAGCACAGAAAGACAAATATTACATGTTCTCATTTATATGTAGGAGCCAAAAAACTGGATCTTATGAAGATAGAGAGTAGTTTTGTGGTTACCAGAGGCCAGGAAGAGTAGGAGGCAGGAGGAACGCCCGAGATGGCCGAATAGGAACAGCTCCAGCCTCTAGCTCCCAGCGTGAGTGACACAGAAGACCGGTGGTTTCTGCATTTTCAACTGAGGTACCGGGTTCATCTCACTGGGGAGTGCCGGAAAATCAGTGCTGGTCAGCTGGTGCGGCCTGACTAGTGAGAGCTGAAGCAGGGTGAGGCATCACCTCACCTGGGAAGTGCAAGGGGGAAGGAATCTCTTTTCCTAGCCAAGGGAAACTGAGACACACAACACCTGGAAAATCCATTAATTCCAACCCTAATACTGCATTTTACCAAGCATCTTAGCAAAAGGCACACCAGGAGATTATATCCCACACCTGGCCTGGAGAGTCTCACGCCCATGGAGCCTCCCTCATTGCTAGCACAGCAGTCTGAGATCTAACTGCAAGGCTGCAGCGAGCCTGGGGGAGGGGCACCCACCATTGCTGAGGCTTAAGTGGGTAAACAAAGCCACTGGGAAGCTCGAATTGGGTGGAGCCCACCACAGCTCAAGGAGGCTGGCCTGCCTCTGTAGACTCCTCCTCTGGGGACAGGGCATAGCTAAACAAAAAGCAGCAGAAACTTTGGCAGAGGTAAATGCCCCTGTCTGAGAGCTTTGAAGAGAGCAGTGGATCTGCCAACACAGAGGTTGAGATCTGAGAATGGACAGACTGCCCGCTCAACTGGGTCCCTGACCCCTGAGTAGCCTAACTGGGAGACATTCCTCACTAGGTGCAGACTGACACCTCACACCTCACATGGCAGGGTACACCCCTGAGACGAAGCTTCCAGAGCAAGAATCTGACAGCAACACTCGCTGTGCAGCAATATTCTATCTTCTGCAGCCTCCGCTGCTGATACCCAGGCAAACAGGATCTGGAGTGGACCTCAAGCAAACTCCAACAGACCTGCAGCTGAGGGTCCTGACTGTTAGAAGGAAAACGAACAAACAGAAAGGACACCCACACCAAAACCCCATCAGTATGTCACCATCATCAAAGATCAAAGGCAGATAAAACCACAAAGATGGGGAAAAAGCAGTGCAGAAAAGCTGAAAATTCAAAAAATTGGAGCGCATCTCCCCCTCCAAAGGAATGCAGCTCATCAGCAATGGAACAAAGCTGGATGGAGAATGACTTTGACGAGTTGAGAGAACAAGGCTTCAGTTGATCAAACTTCTCAGAGCTAAAGGGGGAACTATGTAACCAGCGCAAAGAAACTAAAAACCTTGAAAAAAGAATGGATGAATGGATAACTAGAATAATCAATGTAGAGAGTCCTTAAAATAACTGATAGAGATGAAAACCATAAAACGAGAACTACATGACAAATGCACAAGCTTCAGTAACCGACTTGATCAACTGGAAGAAAGTATCAGTGACTGAAGATCAAATGAATGAAATGAAGCAAGAAGAGAAGTATGGAGAAAAAAGAGTAAAAAGAAATGAACAAAGCCTCCAAGAAGTATGGGATTATGTGAAAAGACCAAATCTACGTCTGATTGGGGTGCCTGAAAGTGCTGGGGAAAATGGAACCAAGTTGGAAAGCACTCTGCAGGATATCATCTAGGAGAACTTCCCTAACCTAGTAAGGCAGGCCAACATCCAAATTCAGGAAATACAGAGAATGCCACAAAGATACTCCTCAAGAAGAGCAACTCCAAGACACATAATTGTCAGATTCACCAAAGTTGAAATAAAGGAAAAAAATGTTAAGGGCAGCCAGAGAGAAAGGTCGGGTTACACACAAAGGGAAGCCCATCAGACTAACATCAGATCTCTCGGCAGGAACTCTCCAAGCCAGAAGAGAGTGGGGGCCAATATTCAACATTCTTAAAGAAAAGAATTTTCAACTCAGAATTTCATATCCAGCCAAACTAAGCTTCATAAGTGAAGGAGAAATAAAATCCTTTACAGACAAGCAAACGCTTAGAGATTTTGTCACCACCAGGCCTGCCCTACAAGAGATCCTGAAGGAAGCACTCAACATGGAAAGGAACAACAGGTACCAGCCATTGCAACAACATGTCAAAATGTAAAGTCCATCGATGCTAGGAAGAAACTGCATCAACTAGCAAGCAAAATAACCAGCTGACATCATAATGACAGGGTCAAGTTCACACATAACAATATTAACCTTAAACGTAAATGGACTAAATGGTCCAATTAAAAGACACAGACTGGCAAATTGGATAAAGAGTCAAGACCCATCACTTTTCTGTATTCAGGAGACCCATCTCATGTGCAGAGACACACATAGGCTCAAAATAAAGGGATGGAGGAACATCTACCAAGCAAATGGAAAACAAAAAAAGCAGGGATTGCAATCTGACCTGACAAAACAGACTTTAAACCATCAAAGATAAAAGGAGACAAAGAAGGCCATTACATAATGGTAAAGGGATCAATTCATCAGGAAGAGCTGACTATCCTCAATATATATGCACCCAATACAGGAGCACCTAGATTCATAAAGCAAGTCCTTAGAGACTTACAAAGAGACTTAGACTCCCATATAAAAATAATGGGAGAGTTTAACACCCCACTGTCAACATTAGACAGATCAATGAGACAGAAAGTTAACAAGGATATCCAGCAATTGAACTCAACTTTGCACCAAGCAGACCTAATAGACATCTACAGAACTCTCCACCCCAAATCAACAGAATATACATTCTTCTTAGCACCACATCACACTTATTCCAAAATTGACCACATAGTTGGAAGTAAAGCACTCCTCAGCAAATGTAAAAGAACAGAAATGATAACAAACTGTCTCTCAGACCACAGTGCAATTAAACTAGAACTCAGGACTAAGAAACTCAATCAAAACTGCTCGACTACATGGAAACTGAACAACCTGCTCCTGAATGACTACTGGGTACATAATGAAATGAAGGCAGAAATAAAGATGTCCTTTGAAACCAATGAGAACAAAGATACAACATACCAGAATCTCTGGGACACATTTAAAGCAGTGTGTAGAGGGAAATTTATAGCACTAAATGCCCACAAGAGAAAGCAGGAAACATCTAAACTTGACACCCTAACATCACAATTAAAAGAACTAGAGAAGTAAGAGCAAACACATTCAAAAGCTAGCAGAAGGCAAGAAGTAACTAAGATCAGAGCAGAGCTGAAGGAGATAGAGACACAAAAAATCCTCCAAAAAATCAATGAATCCAGGAGCTGGTTTTTTGAAAAGAGCAACAAAATTGATAGACCACTAGCAAGATTAATAAAGAAGAAAAGAGAGAAGAATCAAATAGGCGCAATAAAAAATGATAAAGGGGATATCACCATCGACCCCACAGAAAAACAAACTACCATCAGAGAATACTATAAACACTTCTGCACAAATAAACTAGAAAACCTAGCAGAAATGGATAATTTCCTGGACACTTACACTCTCCCAAGACTAAACCAGGAAGAAGTTGAATCCCTCAGTAGACCAATAGCAGGCTCTGAAATTGAGGCAATAATTAATAGCATACCAATGAAAAAAGTCCAGGACCAGACGGATTCACAGCCGAATTCTACCAGAGGTACAAGGAGGAGTTGGTACCATTCCTTCTAAAACTATTCCAATCAATAGAAAAAGAGGGAATCCTCCCTAACTTATTTTATGAGGCCAACATAATCCTGATACCAAAGCCTGACAGAGATACAACAAAGAAAGAGAATTTTAGACCAATATCCCTGATGAACACTGATGCAAATATTCTCAATAAAATACTGGCAAACTGAATCCAGCAGCACATCAAAAAGCTTATCCACCATGATCAAGTGGGCTTCATCCCTGGGATGCAAGGCTGGTTCAACATATGCAAATCAATAAACGTAATCCAGCATATAAACGGAACCAAAGACAAAAACCACATGATTATCTCAGTAGATGCAGAAAAGGCCTTCGACAAAATTCAACAGCCCTTCATGCTAAAAACTCTCAATAAATTCGGTATTGATGGAATGTATCTCAAAATAAGAGGAATTTATGACAAACCCACAGCCAATATCATACTGAATGGGCAAAAACTGGAAACATTCCCTTTGAAAACTGGCACAAGACAGGGATGCCCTCTCTCACCACTCCTATTCAACATAATGTTGGAAGTTCTGGCTAGGGCAATCAGGCAAGAGAAAGAAATCAAGGGTATTCAGTTAGGAAAAGAAGAAGTCAAATTGTCCTTGTTTGCAGATGACATGACTGTATATTTAGAAAACCCCATCGTCTCAGCCCAAAATCTCCTTAAGCTGACAAGAACTTCAGAAAAATCTCAGGATACAAAATCAATGAGCAAAAATCCCAAGCATTCTTATACTCCAGTAACAGACAAACAGAGAGCCAAATCATGAATGAACTCCCATTCACAATAGCTTCAAAGAGAATAAAATACCTAGGAATCCAACTTACAAGGGATGTAAAGGACCTCTTCAAGGAGAACTACAAACCACTGCTCAGTGAAATAAAAGAGAACACAAACAAATGGAAGAACATACCATGCTCATGGATAGGAAGAATCACTATTGTGAAAATGACCATACTGCCCAAGGTAATTTATAGATTCAATGCCATCCCCATTAAGCTACCAATGACTTTCTTCACAAAATTGGAAAAAACTTCTTTAAAGTTCATATGGAACCAAAAAAGACCCCACATTGCCAAGACAATCCTAAGCGAAAAGAACAAAGCTGGAGGCATCACGCTACCTAACTTCAAACTATACTACAAGGCTACAGTAACCAAAACAACATGGTACTGGTACCAAAGCAGAGATATAGACCAATGGAACAGAACAGAGTCCTCAGAAATAATACCACACATCTACAGCTATCTGATGTTTGACAAACCTGAGAAAAACAAGAAATGGGGAAGGGATTCCCTATTTAATAAATGGTGCTGGGATAATTGGCTAGCCATAAGTAGAAAGCTGAAACTGGATCCTTTCCTTACTCCTTATACGAGAATTAATTCAAGATGGATTAGAGGCTTAAATGTTAGACCTAAAACCTTAAAAACCCTAGAAGAAAACCTAGGTAGTACTATTCAGGACATAGGCATGGGCAAGGACTTCAAGTCTAAAACACCAAAGCAACGGCAACAAAAGCCAAAATTGACAAATGGGATCTAATTAAACTAAAGAGCTTCTGCACAGCAAAAGAAACTACCACAGGCAACCTACAGAATGGGAGAAAATTTTTGCAATCTACCCATCTGACAAAGGGCTAATATCCAGAACCTATAAAGAACCCAAACAAATTTACAAGAAAAAAACAAACAACCCCATCAAAAAGTGGGCAAAGGATATGAACAGACACTTCTCAAAAGAAGACATTCATACAGCCAACAGACATATGAAAAAATGCTCATCATCACTAGCCATCAGAGAAATGCAAATCAAAACCACAATGAGATACCATCTCACACCAGTTAGAATGGCAATCATTAAAAAATCAGGAAACGACAAGTGCTGGAGAGGATGTGGAGAAATAGGAACACTTTTACACTGTTGATGCACTGTAAACTATTTCAACCATTATGGAAAACAGTGTGGCGATTCCTCAAGGATCTAGAACTAGAAATACCATTTGACCCAGCCATCCCATTACCGGGGATATACCCAAAGGATTATAAATCATGCTGCTATAAAGACACATGCACACATATGTTTATTGCGGCACTATTCACAATAGCAAAGACTTGGAATCAACCCAAATGTCCATCAGTGACAGACTGGATTAAGAAAATGTGGCACATATACACCATGGAATACTATGCAGCCATCAAAAAGGATGAGTTTGTGTCCTTTGTAGGGACATGGGTGCAGCTTGAAACCATCATTCTCAGCAAACTATTGCAATAACAGAAAACCAAACTCCACATGTTCTTACTCACAGGTGAGAATTGAACAATGAGATCACTTGGACACAGGAAGGGGATCATTACACACTGGGTCCTATTGTGGGGAGGGGGTAGCGGGGAGGGATAGCATTAGGAGATATACCTAATGTAAATGACGAGTTAATGGGTGCAGCACACCAACATGGCACATGTATACATATGTAACCTGCACGTTGTGCACATGTACCCTAGAACTTAAAGTATAATTAGAAAAAAAAAAAGGGTAGGAGGCAGGAGGGATGAAGAGAGGTTGATCAATGGGTACAAATATACAGTTAGAAGAAATAAGATAAAAGAAATAAGTTCCATAGATCAGTAGGGTAACTATAGTTAACAATAATCTGTTGAACATAGATGGAACATTTCAAATATTGAGCACTTCAAATTGATAGTAGAGAATAATAAGAATATTCCTAGCAGAAAGAAAAGATAAATATTTAAGGTGATGGATATACTAGTTAACCTGATTTGATCATTACACATTATATGAGTATACCAAATTATCACATGTGCTTTGAAAATACGTACATGTATATTAATAAAATAATAAAGACAAAAAATGTTAAAAATACATGACAAAGGTCGTAGGTTTGTCTAAATTCTTTTAGGGAACTGTCACGTAACAACAAGAACAATTCAAAAAAACAGACTTACAGCCATTTCCCTAAATCTTTATTATAAGTGCCTAGTTTAAACCTCTCAAACTTTGATAATAAGAAAATTAGGTAAAGAATGTACAGGGGAGGTAAATAGACCTCAGATAAATACAGATTTGGAGTTCATGGGCACACACTGTTGGATATGAGCACACTGTTAGACTGGTCTTTGCTTGGATCTGGGTTCTTTTACTATCTAGAGGCCCCTGAGCTCCCGCTAAAGGGAGAGCTTCCTTTCCCTCTCTGACTCAGTGGGAGTCCCTTCGAACCGAACTCTCCTTTTAAATCTAGTGCTTCAGCTTCTAGAAGACAGGGATATATATGGAACAGTTCTCTACTCTCCTCAGGCAAGGTTCCAAGTTTTACTATTTGTGAAAGCTTGCCTGTTTATGAGGATAACAGTGTGACTGCCTATTTCTTTTGGAAAGCTGAAATTCACTCCTATTCAAGGAGGTGGCGTTTTACCCTTAGACTTCCCAAAGGCAACAAAACATGGTAGACAGGCATCAGTACCTTTGACACCATCTGGGTTATTTTGTCTTAAATAACATCACATATGGGACAATTACAGTTCAGAGCAGGCAACAGTCTGGCCAAGTCTCTTTCCCACTCTCTTCTCCAGTGATGGAATGTTATGTCTGAACATCTTTTCTAGCCATCTTACCACTCTCCTCTTTGGTGAATAAGGACATGAATAATAACACACAAACCTTCCAAAAATCAGCAAGAAACTTTCACACAGGGAAACTAAATTTGCCTATTAGAATACAATCTGCAGAGATAAAGATATGTTAAATGGCACATGCAATTTAAATTACTTAACAGAATATAACCCGCTCAGCTGAAACATTGTACATTTGATTATTTCAATATGTTTTCCAAGTTCAATGGGAGGGCCTAAAATACATCAAAAAACTGAAAGGACCTTCAAATGATTTTTTGGCCCAGAGTGAAGGGTGGACTTTCCCACAAGTCAGTGGCTCCTCAAAATTATTTGAAGAGGCTACATTCTAGATTAGCAAGGATAACCTCATTTCACAGTCTTTAATCTTCAGTCTGTTCCTACTTTCTTCTCCTCCCAATGTATCAAACTAGAGAACGTAAGATGTTTCCCATTAGAGTCCCTCTTCAGGGTCACTGCAGATGTTTATTCCATAAGTAAATATACTTGTAAGAACCCTGAAGAACAAGAACAAGTTCAAGATTAAGAACAAGAGAGGCCCTTTTGGTGTCTCTTAGCTATGTCGCTTACTTGCTTTGGGGGTGGGTCACGTGAGAATGTGAGGCTAGGTTTATATCTTCTTTTTAAAGGTTAAATAGTAAGGTTGCACAAAATGATACATGAATACATTCTCATTGCAAGCAATTCAAACCCTATAGAAGTTAAAATCAAGCAAGAGCAAAAAATCGTTAATTACTCCCAGTTAATACCATTTACTACTCTAGAGGCATATTATCTTAGTTTTGTTATATATCCTTCCAGGATCTCCTTTTCTCTTCTCCTCCACCCCTTGTTGAATACCTGCAAGAGTTTAGGTGTTTTTCAGCAACACTTTTTTTTTTTTTATCTCAACAATGTATCTTGCAGATCTTACCCTGTGATTGTAAACACAGCTACCTCATTTTAAAAAATTGTCGTATAAGTATTTTGTAATATAAATGATAGTTCAATTAAAAATTCTTCTCCTGGGCCGGGCGTGGTGGCTCACACCTGTAATCCCAGCACTTTGGGAGGCCGAGGCGGGTGGATCACCTGAGGTCAGGAGTTGGAGGCCAGAGTGGCCAACATGGTGAAACTCCATCTCTACTAAATACAAAAATTAGCTGGGTGTGGTGGCGGGTGCCTGTAGTCCCAAATACTCAGCAGGCTGAGGCAGGAGAATTGCTTGAATCTGGGAGGTGGAGGTTGCAGTGAGCTGAGATTGTGCAACTGCACTCCAGCCTGGGCAACACAGCGAGACTCCGTCTCAAAAAAAAAAAAAAAAAAAAAAAAAAAGAAAAGAAAAAAAATTCCCTCCTAGTGGACATTTTTGTTGGTTCCAATTTCTCAGAATTCTGCAACTATCTGTATAAATTACTCTGTACATACATATAAAAGAGTTCTCTGTTTTTTTCTTGGTTTGTTTGCCATTTGATTCTTAATTTTTTATCTTTTAGATTTTAGATACTAATGAATTTATTGTGAGTTGTGAATATTGCAAATACTTTCTCCTCATTTGTACATTGTCTTGCAAGGTTTTAATGAAGTCTGTAGCCTTACAGATGTTAAAAGTTTAATGTAACCAAATATATCAATTGTTTACTTTTTTAGTTTTTGCTTTCTGTTATTTCAAGGTCTTTTATATCCAAGTCATAAAATATTCTCATGTGTTTCTTATAATTGTAAATTTCTGTTTTTATGCTTATGTAGATTTTCTTATTTTTGAGAATGATGTGAGGTTAGATAATAATTTTGTCTTGTTTCTAAATTGATAACTGGTTATGTCAGTACTATTTATTGAACATAAGTTTTTTTTCCCCTACAAATTTGAAGGTTACTTTTATTGTATATTAAATTATATTGAATTGTTCTTAGATCTCTACTGTGTTCCATTGCTTTACTTGTCTATTGTAGCTCTAGTAATATGCTAATCTAGATGATATACTTTATAATATTTTTTGATATCTGATGAGTGTCTGCACTTTTAATTTCATAGTACTGAATTATTTTTATTGCGTTTTGCCATTACTAAAGATCTTATTGTTTAGTATTTTAATGGGTTATTGCCTTTGTAAAGGAATGCTATTACTTTTTGTTTACTGATCATGCGTTTGGTTTCTCTCTCATTCTAATTGTCAGTTGATTGTTTTGGATTTTCTAGATAAATAATTCTATTGGTTAGAAACAATTATGGTTTTATATCTTCCTTCCCAATATTTATGCTTTTTAAAAATTGTATTTGTTCCTGTGGCTAAGACCTCTCGGAAAGAGGTCCGTTTGAAAAACGGACGTGACAGAAGGTATCTCTTTTAGTTCTGATTTGTAATACTTAACATATTTCAGCATTAAGTATGACACTTGCAGGTTTACTCTTAAATATGCTTCTCAAATGAAAATTTTTTTTGTCTATTGATAACTTGCAAATTAAAAATAGAATTTAAATTTTATTTATGTATATATTTGATACATATATTTTTTCCTAAGTTAATGAAACAAAGTAAGTTTTGATAGTTTTTTTTCCCTACCATACCTTCTTCCATTCCTGGAATAAATACTGCCTGGTTATAAAAAGTATATGTATTTTCCATTACATATACAGGTTAATTTGTTAATTTCATGCAATTTTAATATTTGCATTCTTAAATAAGATTGATATACAGTTTTCTTATACTCTTCTTGTCTGAAATTTGTAACAGTGTTATATTAGCAATGTAAAATAGTCGTTTAGCTTTTTATCTTTTTCTATATTCTGAAACAGTTGATGTATGTTGGGAATGCTCTATTTCTTAATAATAAGCTAGAATTTAGGCTGGGCACGGTGGCTCACACCTGTAATCCTAGCCCTTTGGGAGGCCGACACCGGCGGGTTGCCTGAGGTCAGTAGTTCGAGACCAGCCTGGCCAACATGGTGAAACCCTGTCTCTACTAAAAATACAAAAATTAGCTGGGCATGGTGGCAGGCGCCTGTAATTGCAGCTACTTGGGAGGTTGAGGCAGGAGAATTGCTTGTACTTGGGAGGCGGAGGTTGCAGTGAGCTGAGATCGTGCCACTGCACTCTAGCCTGGGCGACAAAGTGAGACTCCATTTCAAAAAAAAAAAAAAAAAAAAGCTAGAATTCATCAATAATCCATCTGGATCTAGTGCATTTTAAAGAGGAACGAATTTCCTCTTTAAACATTTTCATTTCTTCTATGGTATAGGTCTTTTAAAAATGTATTTCTATTCTTTCTAAAGAAATCACCTTTTTCCTAGAAATTGTCCAATTTATTTAGGTTTTCATTTTATTGTACAAACTTACATGTAGTATCCTCTCTATAGTTCTGTTTCTTTTCTAATTTCTATTATTATTTATTTACACTATTTTACTCTTCCTCTGATCAAACATATGATCTATTTTATTGATCTTTTTCAGTAAACAGTGCTGGCTTTTAATACTTGAGTCTACTGATACATCTTACAGTCTTAATATTTTAATAATATTTGATTTTATCTTCATTATTTCTTGTATGCCATTTGTTTTATTTTACATATCCTTAGTTCTTTGAATTAAAATGCAGATTACTTTTAAAGTTACAATTTTTTAATGAACGTATTTATAATTATAAATGTTTTTGTGTGTACTCGTTGCACATTTCCAAAGTCTTGCTATGTGTTACTCTAACTCATTCTAGGTTTAAATTATAATATTCATTTTAACATTAAAAATTTGTTTTTTATTGACAAATATAAATTGCATATATTTATGGTACACAACATGACATCCTGAAATATATATGGGTTATTTAACTCACATCTTTTTGTGGTAAGAACACTTAAAATCTACGCTTTTAGCAATTTTCAATTCAAAGGATACAAATTTTCAGACAAGAGGAATAAGTTTAAGAGATCTATTGTACAACATGGTGATTATAATTAATAACAATCTACTGTGTACTTGAAAATCACTAAAAAGTGTTTTGGGAAGATAGAAGAAGAATGTTGTTAGTTTTAAATTTCCAATTGAATATGACGCATATGATGCCAGTTTTCTGGAATTTGTTAAAATTTACTTTGTTGCTGATAAACGGTCAAATATACATGTTTTTCCTGTGAATAGCCACCTATTCTTGGTTTACATATAAGCATATGCATGTGTATGTGTCTGTGTGTATATAGTTAATACTTTTAAATGTTTTTAGCTATATCTTTCTCTGTTTCTTTAAAAAGATTATTTGATCTCTTGTTTTCAGTGAGGGCTGTTTCATAGTACTATAACTGTGCACTGGGTCATCTCTTATTGTGGTTCCTTTTTTTACTTCTTTTCAAACCTGTATTGCTCGTATGTACAATTTTGTGACTGGTGTTTATGATTTTAAATAAATACTAATATAAAATATTGCTATATAAAATATGTATGCTTCTATATTATTTCAGTTATTAATATAAATATACCTTTTCCTCTTTCTTAAATGCATTTGGCCTTGAACTCTATTGTGTCTGCTCTCAACATTATTATGCTAGTTTTCTTTTGTCTTATTACTTGTCTGATATTTTCTTTCCTATCTTATGTTTTCCTTATTGTGTCATTCTGTTTTCAGCATCTCTCTTGTAAACAGCATATAGTTTTATTGTATTAACATAGAGAATCTCTGAGTTTTTAATAGATTAGATTTACCTAAGCACATGTGATGTAATTACTGACATGTTTGGACTTATTTCTGAGTTTTCAATTTAGAATTCTATATGATGATTTCCCATCTATCTTGTATGGGTTGACAACATTTTATTTATTTTAGTGTTTATCTTCTAATAATTTAGAAGTTAAGTATTCTATTCCTCAAGTGATTATCCTCATATGTTAACATACATGATAAACATATATTTGATTAATAATTCCTCAAATTAATCAATCAAGCAAATTAGCCAGTTTTTATTCTCTAGGAAATTTATCTATTATCATTATATTAATATTTTGATTCTGGATGCCAGATTATTATTTAATAAATGTTTCACAATAACAATGTTTAATTTAAAATGAATTTTAGATGGTTCAGTATCCAACAAGATGAAGTTAGGAAGGTAAGAAATCCTCTTCCTAAAAAACAACTATAGAGCTGGACAAAATTGTCAAAAATAACCATTTCAGTACTCTAGAAATTTACCATAAGCATACCACAAATGTTGAAACTTTTATTCTTGAAAAGCAACTGAACTTTGTGTAAGAGCAGCATGAGTCTGTGATAGTCTTGCCTGGGGTTCTCCCACTCCCCTCTCCCAGCTCTGTTGGCATACCATGGAACAGGCCATGAAATCAGGAAGTTTGCATCCACAGCTGGAAGGACTCATTTGATTAGAAGCACTGCTAGGTGATTCCAGTGGCAAGCAAACTGGGAGGGCTAATGTCTTTACTAGCCTGAAGCTATGCTGCTGTTTGGAGCAACTCACAGACTAGCAGACTAGCCAGGAATTTAAACAGGAATACTGGAAAGTGAGACTGCCATAAAGAATTTGATAAACGCTTCATATTTCTTGGTTTGACTGGAGGCTGTGTGTATATGCAGCTGAGACTGGAGTGGGCCCAAAGAACTAAAGGAAAACATCTTTAAAGAGTTAAAGAAAAGGGTGCTGGGAATGACTCAATAAATCGAGACTCTCAATAATGAGATATAAATTATTTTAAAAAGAACCAAAGTTATATTCTGGAGTTTAAAAGTACAATAATCAAAAGAAAAAATATGACTACAGGGTCTTCGCATCAGATTTGTGATGGCGGAAAAATAATCGATGTACTCTAAGATAGATAAAAAGAAATTACCTAATCTGAATAACAGAGAAAAAAGATTTAAAAAGCATGAACAGATTTCAGAGACCTTTGAGACAGATCAAACATACCAACATACGTTTGATGGGTGTCTCTGAAGGAAAGGAGAGAAAAGAAGATAAAAATAATTTGCAGAAATGGGCAGAATTTATTATTTATTATATTATATTAAGATATATAATAAAATATAAGATATATATAATAAAATATAAGATATACATCTTAAAAAGGATACTGAAGTATCTCAGAGAATTGAAAGTATTGTTTAAATCGATTAATGCGAAGAAGGATGGTGATGTGACTATTCTTTTATTCCTTAGCAACTGATTCTGTGAATCTGCTCCCTGACTCTTTGCGGTTAGCATGATGTAGAAATCTCAGCTTCTTTGCTCTCCACCCCATGTTCCAGACTCCTAGGAGAGAGAATTTTATTATCTCAGCTTGGGTGCTGTGTCTGCTCCTACATCATCAGCTGTGATGAGGTGGCAGAGTTTAATAGTATAGGTATTACTGCTGGGCCCACTTGTTGGAAATGACCCAATGTCATATCCATTTACTGGATTTCAAGATTCTGTCCTCTGCCACTGTTTCCCAGAATCTAGACTGTTTGGGTTATGCTCATTATTTTTCTATTTTGTTGTAGGTCTTACGAGTGGATGTTCAACTTCTGCGCCTTGTCTCTTATCTCTTATCATTATCTCATACTTTTCAGCTTTGTTTTTTCAGGGTAAAAGTTTAAGGCTTGATGTTATAGCTCACTATTTGGTTTTGTGTTTGAGTCCAGGTTATTATTCAGCATATATATATATATATATATATATATATATTCTAAATTCTTGTGTTTTTTTCATGGGTAAGATATCATCTTGTACCTCTCGAGGGTATTATAGTCTTATGCTAAATCTCTGTTATTTTTACTCTTTGTTTCATTTGGTATAAGTGCTATTGTTTACTGAGTTTTGTGTTTGTCTTCTATGTTCTTGGCTTTCATGAATATTTGGAGATTTTTGGTTGTTTGTTCACCTTTATAACTGAGGTACTCTCTCAGTCTGCCTGCTATACTTATTTTGATATATCATTCTGGGAAGAGGTAACATAATGTTGCTCTGTAAAAGAGGGTGAGGGGCAGGCAATATTTGCCATTAAGTGCTGATACTTCTTTAAATATTCTAGGAGTGGAGATCTGCCGTCTTTCCAAAGTGTTGTCAGACACCTGGGATGCTTGCCTTGTCTCTCAGCTTGGAAGCCCACACACTTGCTGCTTCCTGCTATTGCAGGAAGGGACTGGGGATGTCTATCTACCTGTTAGTTTCTGTGGGTACTTCAATAATGACCTCCTGCGTGTCCTGGAACACCTCCCGCTCTCTCCAATCATTGCACACATTGGTACTATCTCCACCCTGTGAAGCAATATTATTTTGTGTGTACTGTGGCTTCTGGTTTGCTTCTAATATCCAATTTTGTCAACTTTCAGCTGCTTAAAAAAGAGATTAAAAATTTTATTAGACATCTGAGTAGTCCCTCTCTTTCTGTTTTACTGCAAAGTGACAGTGGGAAAGGAAGGCTATATAGTCTACCATCTTGAAAACTGTTCTGGGGCTAGCTCTAAAAAGTTAAACCATAAACTCAGTAAAATAGCTTAATTATTCACTTATTTTTCTTCCTTTTCAATATTTAAAAGAATTTAAGTATAATAGAGTGTTCTTATAAAATATTTAAAAATACGTAAGTAAGGTCGGGTGTGGTGACTCACGCCTGTGAACCCAGGATTTTGGGAGGCCGAGGCGGGCGGATCACCTGAGGTTGGGAGTTCAAGACCAGCCTGACCAACATGGAGAAACCTCATTTCTACTAAAAATACAAGATTAGCCGGGCCTGGTGGTGCCTGCCTATAATCCCAGTTACTTGAGAGGCTGAGGCAGGAGAATCGCTTAAATCCGGGAGGCAGAAGTTGTGGTGAGCCGAGATTGCACCATTGCACTCCAGCCTGGGCAACAAGAGCTAAACTCCATCTAAAAAATATATATGTAAGAAATTTGAGCTTAAATATTCTTTTTTTGTCTCCCTTCCCCTAAATTTATTTTACCATTCTCCAATATAACCTAGGGGTACGTCTATTCAGCCTTTCTCTCAGCATTCATAAACATGCATGCACACCACACAAACACACACAAACACACACACACACGCTTACAAATGGGGAGATATGATTGCTCCTTTCATTTAATAATATATCGTTTCTTCCCATGTTACTACACAGAAATCTTTTTCTTTTCTAAGATTATATAATATTCCATAATGTAAGTAAGCCCTCAATTATTGTATTTTCCCCATATTTATGTGCAATTAGGCTTATTTATTCATTTAATAACAGTTCAACAGATACCTATTGAGCATCCAAAATTCTACTTGCTTACTGTGTAGTTTTGAGCATATTTATTAACCTACCATTTTTTGCATCTATAAGATAAGGATAACCATATTATCTACATCATAGAGATAGAGGAATAAAGAGTTAACATAAACAAAGTGCTTAGCAAAGTGACACACAGTAAAGTCTCAATAATTGCTAACTGTTATTATTATTCATATGTATTAGGGACTTTGTTACTTTTGGGGTGGTAGTGAACTCAAAGTCCATAAAGCTACATTTTGAGATGGTGGGTGATACAACAACGACAACAACAGCAACAACTAACACCCCAGTTGCATGGCTATATTATTGTAAACTGTGACAACTAATATAAAGAATAAATAATTGTTTTTGCAGACTATAAGCGATATGAGAAAGCAAAAGAGAGGAGCTCAATTTCGGTTGTGGTTATGTGGAATGGGAAAGATGTCTCTGAGGAAATCTCATCTAAGTTGAGTCCTGTAGGATTTCTTTTTTTTTTTTGAGACGGAGTCTCGCTCTGCCGCCCAGGCTGGAGTGCAGTGGCCGGATCTCAGCTCACTACAAGCTCCGCCTCCCGGGTGTCCTGTAGGATTTCTTAGCGTCAGCATGGAACAGTGTAGTGGGGAAGGAGCATGGGATACATTCCAGGCAGATGACTTCCAACTATGAGGAGGCTGTTACAGGTTGAATTGTGTCCCCAGCAATTTCATATGTTGCATAAGTACTGAACTCAGTCCCAGTACTTCAGAATGTGACTATTTAGAGACAGGACCTTTAAAGAGTCAATGGAGGTAAAATGAGGTCATGTGATTGGGCTCCAATCCAATATGACTGGCATTCTCATTAGAAGAGATTAGGACACAGACACACATAGAGAAAAGATCAGGTGAAGACACAGGGAAAAGATGGCCACTGACAAGCCAAGGAGAGGCCTCAGAAGAAAATCCTGCCCACACCTTGATCTCAGACATCCAGCCTCCGGAACTGAAAGGAAATACACTTCTGATGTGAAGCCACCCAATCTGTAGTACTTAGAGCAGCCCCAGCAAACTAATGTAGAGGTCAAATTCATTATCCAGCTTCCTTTTCATTATTCGAATGGCTTCTTGGCAATTCTTTCAATTTTCTCCTCTCTATTCTTGATCTGCTGCCTGAAGTAACCATTTTGTTTTCATGGTCATAGCAATTTTGCTGGCTAATGGATCTTCCATCTGAACTTTAAGGTTATTTATTTCCTTTTTTGGTTTGTTTTCTCCTACAAACTCTATCATGCCCAGGTTACTGCTCCCATAGTTAACATTGTGCTATGAGGCTCCAGCCAGCCTGTGCTCACAAGAGCTCTTTGGGCCCACCATTTTCCTGTATATTTCTTCTACCAGCTTCTCTCACAGGCCTGGATTTTGCTAACAACAGAGACCTTGCAGAGTTCGTTAGCTGGAATGGACACTGTGGGATTCTGAGCAGCCCTTTACAACCCTCACTTTCCATTCCAGCTTTTTTAGCTTGTCATCCTTGGTATTTGAGATGCCTTTAATTTTATCCAACATCTGTGTTATGTCTACCATTTTTTTTCTCTTATAGTCAAGAATATTGTTAATCATATCTCTTTATATATATGTATGTATATTTTTATAACAATTACCCAGAATGAAATTGTTAGATTAAAGGCTATATGAGTTAACATTCTACTAGATGTTGCTCAATTGCTTAATAAAGACTGTAAAAAACTGACATTCCCACCAAATGGGCATATAAGTGCTTTTTCTCCCATTTCCAGTATTTCCCATCTGATATTTTCAAACTTTAAAGGGTTTGCCAATATGATGCATAAAAAAGTATATCATTTTGCTCCTCCGTAATTCCCAAGGCTAAGCATCTTTCCTTATATTTACTGGACATTCATAATTCTGATATGAGTAGTCTTTTCAAATGCTTTGCTCATTTCCTTACCATATTATTAATCTATTTTTCCATGATTTCTAGGAACTCTTTGTATATTAAACTAATTAATTTTTGTCTATTTTATTTGATGTGTACCAGATATTTTTCCAAGTTTGTTAATTGATTTTTAACTCTATGGCATTTAAAAATGTTATTACTTTTTTTTTTTGCTGTATAGAAATTTCAGTTTCTTAGAGAGTAGAATTTTTATGCATTATGTTTTTTTATGTAAGCAAACCTTACTCACTCAAAGATTATAAATATAATCTTTAAAATTTTAATATTTTTGCCATTTACAAAATCTCTTTTAAAGCTTAAATAATTTTCAATTCAATTTTATGTATATTGTGAAAGATGATCAACTTTTTTTCTCTTATATGGGTAGAAAATTGTATATTGAATTTCTTTTACTTATTTAAAATTTTACCTTTAAAATATTTTAAATTCACATGTAAGTGAATTTGCTTCTGAAACTGTTCTTTTTGTCTTTGGTGTATTATCATATAAATAGCACATATTTAAATTCCTATGATTTTATAGTATATTTTGATGTTTGGCAGGGCAATTCTCCAATCACTATTTTCCCTCTTTCATGTTTTGTTGGTTATTCTTGTGAACTTGGTCTTCCAGGTGAGTTTTGGAATGCACTTTTTATGTTTCATAAAAAATTATGATGAAAATTTCATTAGAATTTTATTACCTTTGTACTGGTTACTATATTTGTATTATAATAAAATCTGTCAGTCTTACTAACTTAAGACCATCTAAAACACTAACGACCTTATTGGAGTATTTCAGAGAGTTTAAAGAACAGCTGATTGATTAAAGTGAGGAAAGGTAGTGACATAATGATTCTTGCATCCTTAGTAGCTGAGTCTGTGGATCTACTCACTAGGTCTTTGCCATGAATATGACTCAGAGCCTTCAACTACGAGTCTCTGTGCTCTCCAGTACAAATTCCAGATTCCTGGGAGAGAAAATTTGATTGTCTCATCATGGGTGCTGTCTGCCCCTATATCATCAGGTGTGATCAGGCAGCAGAGTTGATAGGAGAAGTATCACCACTGGGTCCCATTATTGGCGACAACCCGAAGTTATACATATTTACTACATCTCAGGACAATGTCCTCTGCCACTGTTTCCCTGATTCTAGCTCTTTGAATGATTGTTTCTCTAGTTTTTTGTGATTCATCTAAAATATTCTGCCACCTATGGATAGCATTATAATGTAAGTATCCCCCCAAAAATCACATTGTATATGCAATGATTAGTGGAAACAGGAGGAAAAGAAGAAAAAATATAATCCCTCTTTAGATAGATAAAGAGAAGGGTATGATAATTGTATCCAAATAGTAAGCAAGGAAAAATAAAAGGAAAACACAATCTTCATTTATTTTTTTGGTCACAAGACTTTCTTGAATTTTGACTTTTTTCTGACTTCAGTAATTCTATGTTCTCTTTGTCTTAGGACATCATCTGATTGTGATTTTTCTCTCCTAGTGGGTTGATCCTCAATCCTGAGGATCTAAACAACTAGTGTTACTACTTGTTAAGAATTTGGATTGTCTTCTCTTAATATTTAAAATTGTGCATAATAGAACAAAGAATTTTCCTGGCAGCTTGGTGTTGTGGCAGAATTAAGGCATATATGATTTGATCCTAATATGCTGTAATATGTTTTTGGTGGTCAAAGTTTAATATATCCAAGCTTGGCTCACCAATTTAAATAGGAGTGTTTGCAAAAAGAGAGGGGAACATGGTCAGAGCCTCTTCTTTGATCTCCAAGACTCCCTAAGATGTTTAGTTCCCTTTTCAGAATAGCAACCCTATTTCCTGTGGAGAGTTAGTCAGTCACACAAGCCAAGATTCTGCAACTTTCTTCTAGCGGCCCCGTGATTGTCTGTGTACCAAATCTGGAAAATCTTTGTTGTGTTTTCCAGTGTAAGTTTTCTTCTCTTAGGTGTTATAATTTCTATAACACTTAATTATTTACCCTTATTTTTCCTTTATCCTTATTGCCTTATTTGCTTATTTGTGAACTAATGTTCCCTGAATTTTTTTCAAGCTGCCTCAAACCCTTTTTAGAATTAGTCAAGGTAAGTCTAAACAGGTAAAAGTGTCACTCCCACCTCCATGCCTTGGTTGTTGGCTATGAGACTGGTCAGAGTTTAATGTAATGCTGTAAGACAGCAGCCTAGCCTGTGTCTCAGAGCTGGCATCATGAGACTTTTGTGGTAGAGTATACCAGCCTTCCCTATCTGGTGGCTCACAAATTCCCAGAGTTCATAGATGTATTCAAGGAAGTTTATGTGGATAAAGATAGTAACAAAATTTGGCTAAGTATCTAACAAACTATTTAACATTTTCTAG
This sequence comes from Macaca thibetana thibetana, assembly GCF_024542745.1. Classification (NCBI taxonomy): domain Eukaryota; kingdom Metazoa; phylum Chordata; class Mammalia; order Primates; family Cercopithecidae; genus Macaca; species Macaca thibetana. The sequence continues at coordinate 132,232,248 of NC_065578.1, read as the reverse complement.
TTTGCCTTTTGGAAATGGGACAGTTTGTTATTCTTGAGCAGATATAGAATGAACATTCTCTGCGACTGCTGGCAATTAGATGAATGTACTCAGAAACTCTGTTTAATAGTTTTGACCATTAAACAGTTTTAAATTATTTTATTCATAGTTGCATGCTATTTAATTTATACTCGTAATGGACTGTTGATAAATACAAGAAACATAATGAAGCTTGATGTTGAAGTATAAGTTAATGACAATAATTCAGCAAATTCACCTCAAGATGATCTTACCAAATCTTTAAGTGGCATTCAGCTAATCAAAACTCTTACGTGGCACATTAAGCACTCTCTTTATTAACATAGAAAATTTGTCATGATTGTATCTAACAATGTGTTACAAAGAGCTACATTTGGGTTCTAAATCAAGCATGATATAATATCAATTTTAAGAAATTATTTATAATATAGTTAGATACTCACATGTAACTTAAAGCAAATCAAGTAGCATGTCACTTATTACATGTAAAAATGTCTTTTTATATTATAAATTATTAAAGATAGTGTGAAAATGAATCTTTGCATATATAATAATATAGTGATCAAAATTTTAAACTTATTATTTACTTATTTGTCATATTTTATATACAAATTAAAAAACTTAAAAAATTTCTGCAGCAGCCACAATACACACAGGCACACACACACACACGCACGCGCACACACACACACACACGCGCACACACACACACACATCTCATTGCAAAAGCCTTTTATAAGTCCATGATAATTAGAAAATAATTTGGCCATTTCCCTCCATGGGCATCAGATTATTCCACTCTTTCACTGTGAAATGTGTTCCTCTGTCAGAGGCACTATTATGAAGGATGCCACAATGGTGCATAAGAAATTTAGTATAACCACCAAAGGTGGTGCTGACAGATATGTGATGAGCAGGGAAACAAATCTAAATCCATAATGTGTCTATTCTTGAGGACAAATTGCTACCCTATTCGTATAGAGAATAATGTTATTTTCCATGTCAGGAGTTTAGCATTAAGTAACCAAGTCAGATCTGGAAGTCCATGCCAGTAAGTCCATGTATACCTCCACCATGGCCTTTAATTTATTAGTTCATTTAGCAGTGAACGTGCTGGCCAGAAAAAGAGTTGTGATTGATAACAACGAAATAGTTCTCCTGATGCTCTGATTATTAAGCATCTCATCTTCAGTGAGGAATTTGTATGAGATATTATGTTCAGATATTTTCAGGCTGTAGGCTCTTTATGAACGGGTAACTCTGAATTAACAGGTGAATGGGCTGCATGAATGCTTTTGCTTTATTTATTTTTTTGAGATGGAGTCTCTCTCTGTCACCCAGGTTGGAGTGCAGTGGCATGATCTCGGCTCACTGCAACCTCCGCCTCGTGGGTTCAAGTGATTCTCCTGCTTCAGCCTCCTGAGTAGCTGGGATCACAGGTGCCCACGACCATGCCCGGCTAATTTTTTTTTGTATTTTTAGTAGAGATGGGGTTTCATCATGTTGGCCAGGCTGGTCTCGAACTCCGGACCTTGTGGTCTGCCTGCCTCGGCCTCCCAGAGTGGTGGGATTGCAGGCGTGAGACATGGTGCCTGGACCCCTTCTTTGTTTTTGTGGAACTTACTACGTAGGCCTTACTAAAACATGGAAAGTACTTGCTACTTCTTAATGAAGCCATTCCTATAAACTTTATAAAATTAATCAGGGAAGAAGGGAAGGGGGGGTAAGCTTGCAGCCCATTCATCAATAATCATTATGTGAGCTTGCTCTCTGACATGTTTCCTCATAACTGTTTGGTGCCTATTGTCCTAGAATCATGTAGGCCTGTTACAAGATTATAGTTACTCTTAAATGCTCTATGGATAACAACTTGAACATTATGAATTGTTGTTTTTCCTTTGAGGTGTTCTTTCAAGTCCTGCTTATTAATGAAACTACTGACATCATTTGGTCTGAAGGACCCCATGGGGAGCTAACTCACCAAATAATACAATTTCCACATACTGATGATTTCATCCCCTTTACCCCACCAGTCTATGACCCCAATTTTCCAGCCTTTTGCCTCCCATGAGCCCCTTAAAAGGCACAGCCAAGAACTCCTCAGGGAGATGAATTTGAAGGTCTCATCTCATCTCCTTGCTTGGCCACCCTGAAATTAAACTCTTTCTCTGCTGCGAATCCTGCTGTCTCAGGGTATTGGTATGTTACTGAAGCAGGTATATGAACCTATTGGCCCTGTAACATTGTTTTCAGGACCTATCTGCATGACACTGTCAGTGTAGTGAACTGGTGTGAGGTCTTGAGGGATGATTAAATGGTCAAGGCCCCTATAGATTAAATTGTTGCCAAATGGTGTTACAAAATGTAATATTGGAGAATTGATTTGAGGACATTCCTGTGTACTGGGATTTGTATAAGTCTGTGTATGGTGGATCTATTTAGAGCATCCCCCAAGCCAAGAATAACTCAAGTATCAAACAGCGTACATGATAAATATATTGTGAAATACGTGTATAAATTACAGCTATACACTACCAAAAAATAGATGAATTTCAAAAACATAATGTTGTGCCAAATAAGCCAGGCATAGAATAACATATATAATTTCATTCATAAAAGGCTAAACACATGCAAAACTACTAAAGTAGAAGTTTAATGTAAAATACATAATGTAGAACTTAAATTATTTCTGAAACGAAAGTTGAAAGGGAAAATAAAAGTTCAAATTGGCTAGGACTGGCAAATACGCTTAGGGTCAAAGTAACTTCCATATTAATTTATCTCTTTGGGTTTCTAGTTTACCTTCAGTTTTGGCCTTGTAATTGTTTTAGAATCCTCTCCCCTCCCCTCCCCTCCCCTCCCCTCCCCTCCCCTCCCCTCCCCCCTCCCCTCCCCCCCCTCCTCCCCTCCCCTCTCCTCTCCTCCCTTTTTTTTTTTTTTTTTGTTGTTGCTGTTGTTGTTGTTGAGAAGGAGTCTCGCTCCATCACCCAGGCTGGAGTGCAGTGGCGTGATCTCAGCTCACTGCAAGCTCCACCTCCTGGGTTCATGCCTTTCTCCTGCCTCAGCCTCCTGAGTAGCTGGGACTACAGGCACCTGCCACCACACCCGGCTAATTTTTTTGTATTTTTAGTAGAGATGGGGTTTCACCATGTTAGCCAGGATGGTCTCGATCTCCTGACCTCGTGATCTGCCCGCCTTGGCCTCCCAAAGTGCTGGGATTACAGGCGTGAGCCACTGCGCCCAGCTTGCTTGCCTTCCTTCCTTCCTTCCTCCCTCCCTCCCTGCCTCCTCCCTCCCTCCTTCCTTCTTCCTTCTTCCTTCTTCCTTTTTCTTTCCTTCCTTCCTTCCTCTCTCTCTTTCTTTTCTTTTCTTTCTTTCTTTCTTTCTTTCTTTCTTTCTTTCTTTCTTTCTTTCTTTCTTTCTTTCTTTCTTTCTTTTTTCTTTCCTTCCTTCTTTCTTTTCTTTCTTTCTTTCTCTCTCTCTCTTTCTTTCTTTCTTTCTTTCTTTCTTTCTTTCTTTCTTTCTCTCTCTCTCTCTCTTTCTTTCTTTCTTTCTTTCTTTCTTTCTTTCTTTCTTTTCTTTCTTTTCTTTCTTTTCTTTCTTTCTTTCTTTCTTTCCTCTTTCTTCTTTCAGATTTAAAAATGTTTTACCTAGCTGTTAAGCTGTTTTCTGAATAAATGTGTCTGCCATTACTAGATACAGGAAGTATATTATAATTTCTTGAATACTTTTTGTTTTGCTAAAAAGTAATCTAGAATAAGTTTTTTTAAAATAGAAATAGTACATAAACAGTAAATGTTCTAAATCTTTGTATGTTCAAAAAAGTCTTGGTTTCATCTTTATAGCTGATTGATACTTTGGTTGGATGTAGTCTTCTAGGTTTGAAATTATTTTTCCTCATCACCTAAAGGCCTGGTAGAATTTTTTGGCTTGAATTGCTATTAAAGTGCCTTTCCCCAAATTGCCTTCTCCAAATGGGAGGTCTTACTATGGCTGAGGGATAAGATTCCTCAGAGTGTATGTAGGCAGGGAGAGGAAGACAGCTGAGGACCCACTACTGACAAAGTAAGCAAATATTTATACTGGTGGTAAAAACATCAATGTGTTCTACTTCTGGGTCTGGCTGGTTGTTCTGTAAAGAACATCTTGCCTATTGTGGAAATCTGAAGCTATTCCAGGTGTTCTCTGCTTTTCTCTTCACCCAAAGACTTGAAATAAGAGCCTTCTTTATGTAGAGTTTTGCTTGTTTGGAGAGAAGATCTGGGGATTTTGTCCTTGTGATTAATGCCAAAGTGTTAAACAGCTGTGCATTGTTAGGGGGACAAGAAGAATAATTACTGCTGAACTGTTCTATAGGAAGCCTTTTAGTTAATTCACCTGGAGGCCTCTATGTGTCTTTGTTGCCTGATTACGCTATTTAGAGCCAGAGATCCTTTCCTAATTCTTGACCTTAAGATAGTGAAAACTGTAGGAGCCTGGGTTTTAACATCCCTATAGGTGAAGGAAAAGATGCTTTGGGAAGTGAGGAGGTAGGGTTGAGGCTCCTGTGAAAGCAAGGACCTAGGATCTTCAGGGAGAGGAGAACTAGGGAAAAATATTAGTGACCCAAACAAGGAAACTACAAGGACATGGGTATATAATCAAGCTCTAAGTGAAAAAAATGCACCCCTAAAACTGGAAACCCCAGACTTGAACATTACAGTAGTTTGCAGTCTGAATTTATGTCATCCACATGATCTAATAAGTCTCAAGCAAAGACACTAACATAAGCAAAAAATTGCCTTCTCGTGATGCTTTGGTGTTTTGAAAATGCTTTCGCTATTTTGGTTCTTTTTTGACTGGATGCTGAGCCACTCCTTCACAATATATTTGGAATCCTTAAAGAGATTCTCAGTTTGAAGATGGTAGCATGATGTTGATATTTTCTTTCTCTTCTTGGAAATGATGTAAAAGCAAGGAGAGGAATAAGAATTAAAATATAAATTCTACATAAGAAAAAATTAGAAAAGAACTGAAATGTTGAATTGCAAAATGGGTGAAATGGCTTCTAAAAGCAGGGAAAGTTGAGCACGGGTAGTTATGTCCAGAAGGAACCAGGGAGTTTGCCAGCAAAATGTACTTCTTAAAGTTCAGAGTACACACCGAAGTACAAAGTAAATTATTCATTTTCAATAATGGTAAATATAGAACACAGACTGTCAGAAAGAATTTTCCTGGACTCAGTTTGTTTCCAGAACCAGAGAAAGTGGGACTAAGTGAGAAATCATGCAGCAAGCCATATGTGTCAGTCTTGTAGCATGTGAATCAGGGAAGGGGGATATTTCTCACTGTGAGGTATTCTACAGATTCCTATCTTAATTGGTTGAGAGAAGCAATGGGTAAACAGTATGGCATAAAACCAAGAATCATAAAGAAAACTCCAGGTAACCTGGAACACAGTTCAGCTCCAGAAAAAACGCCTCAGTCAAGCTGAGTAGCCAGAAAAGAAACTGTCACAAGATCTTTACTATACAACAGTATTGTAAGAAAATGGGAGTAAGAATAGGTAAGACAGTTGGATTCTGAAGAACAGACTCCCAGCAAAGCTTGTATATTGAGAGTATTTTGAAAGACATGCAAAAATCTCAAATTGCTTATGACAGAAAAAAAAGTTAAGCCAACCTCAGATTTCTCTAGAGCCTTACTATACTATGATGAGAGATGGTAGAGTAGTCCCCACAAAATTCTTAAGAAAAAACGTGCTCCAAAAAATTACCTTCGTTGAATTTTTTTAATATAAAGGCAAAATGAAAATATTTTGTCTTTTGCTTTTATGTTTTCATCACACAAAAATTCAATAAATATTATTTCCATGAACACTTCCTCAAGGATCTACTGGTGAATGAACTTTAGCCAACTAAGAATGATAAGAAAGAAAATGGCAAGAATAATTTACTGAACTGTATAGTTAGAATTTAACAATTGTGGTAATTGAGGGATGAGAAGAGACTATAAATGCTATGTGCTCTGACAATATAAAAGTGACATGATTATGTATACATATACATATTATAATAGGAGAAAAAGCTAGAAAGAAAGTAGGAGGTAGAATGGGTGTACTGGTTTCCTCACTTTTTGTAGCTGGAGATCAAAAGATGTAACATAAAACAGACGTATTAAGTATTGCAACTATAACTATACTTAAGAATATAAATGTCCACTAGCAAGACTAATGAAGAAGAAAAGAGAGAAGAATCAAATAGACGCAATAAAAAATGATAAAGGGGATATCACCACCGACCCCACAGAAATACAAACTACCATCAGAGAATACTATAAACACCTCTACACAAATAAACTAGAAAACCTAGCAGAAATGGATAATTTCCTGGACACTTACACTCTCCCAAGACTAAACCAGGAAGAAATTGAATCCCTGAATAGACCAATAGCAAGCTCTGAAATTGAGGCAATAATTAATAGCCTACCAACCAAAAAAAGTCCAGGACCAGACGGATTCACAGCCGAATTCTACCAGAGGTACAAGGAGGAGCTGGTACCATTCCTTCTGAAACTATTCCGATCAATAGTAAAAGAGGGAATCCTCCCTAACTCGTTTTATGTGGCCAACATCATCCGGATACCAAAGCCTGGCAGAGACACAACAAAAAAAGAAAATTTTAGACCAATATCCCTGATGAACATTGATGCAAAAATCCTCAATAAAATACCGGCAAACTGAATCCAGCAGCACATCAAAAAGCTTATCCACCATGATCAAGTGGGCTTCATCCCTGGGATGCAAGGCTGGTTCAACATATACAAATCAATAAATGTAATCCAGCATATAAACAGAACCAAAGACAAAAACCACATGATTATCTCAATAGATGCAGAAAAGGCCTTTGACAAAATTCAACCACCCTTCATGCTAAAAACTCTCAATAAATTCGGTATTGATGGAACGTATCTCAAAATAATAAGATCTGTTTATGACAAACCCACAGCCAATATCATACTGAAAGGGCAAAAATTGGAAGCATTCCCGTTGAAAACTGGCACAAGACAGGGATGTCCTCTCTCACCACTCCTATTCAACATAGTGTTGGAAGTTCTGGCTAGGGCAATCAGGCAGGAGAAAGAAGTAAAGGGTATTCGGTTAGGAAAAGAAGAAGTCAAATTGTCCCTGTTTGCAGATGACATGATTGTCTATTTAGAAAACCCCATCGTCTCAGCCCAAAATCTCCTTAAACTGATAAGCAACTTCAGCAAAGTCTCAGGATACAAAATCAATGTGCAAAAGTCACAAGCATTCTTATACTCCAGTAACAGACAGAGAGCCAAATCATGAATGAACTCCCATTCACAATAGCTTCAAAGAGAATAAAATACCTAGGAATCCAACTGACAAGGGATGTAAGTTTGCAGTTCAAGGATAACTACAAACCACTGCTCAGTGAAATAAAAGAGGACACAAACAAATGGAAGAACATACCACGCTCATGGATAGGAAGAATGAATATTGTGAAAATGGCCATACTGCCCAAGGTAATTTATAGATTCAATGCCATCCCCATTAAGCTACCAATGACTTTCTTCACAGAATTGGAAAAAACTTCTTTAAAGTTCATATGGAACCAAAAAAGACCCCACATTGCCAAGACAATCCTAGGCCAAAAGAACAAAGCTGGAGGCATCATGCTACCTGACTTCAAACTATACTACAAGGCTACAGTAACCAAAACAGCATGGTACTGGTACCAAAATAGAGATATAGACCAATGGAACAGAACAGAGCCCTCAGAAATAATACCACACATCTACAGCCATCTGATCTTTGACAAACCTGATGAAAACAAGAAATGGAGAAAGGATTCCCTACTTAATAAATGGTGCTGGGAAAATTGGCTAGCCATAAGTAGAAAGCTGAAACTGGATCCTTTCCTTACTCTTTATATGAGAATTAATTCAAGATGGATTAGAGACCTAAATGTTAGACCTAAAACCATAAAAACCCTAGAAGAAAACCTAGGTTATACCATTCAGGACATAGGCATGGGCAAGGACTTCATGTCTAAAACAACAAAAGCAATGGCAACAAAAGCCAAAATTGACAAATGGGATCTCATTAAACTAAAGAGCTTCTGCACAGCAAAAGAAACTACCATCAGAGTGAACAGGCAACCTACAGAATGGGAGAAAATTTTTGCAATCTACTCATCTGACAAAGGGCTAATATCCAGAACCTACAAAGAACTCAAATTTACAAGAAAAAAAACCCCATCAAAAAGTGGGCAAAGACACCTGCACACGTATGTTTATTGCGGCACTATTCACAATAGCAAAGACTTGGAATCAACCCAAATGTCCATCAGTGACAGACAGGATTAAGAAAATGTGGCACTAATAAACCATGGAATACTATGCAGCCATAAAAAAGGATGAGTTTGTGTCCTTTGAAGGGACATGGATGCAGCTGGAAACCATCATTCTCAGCAAACTATTGTAAGAAAAGAAAACCAAACACCACATGTTCTCACTCATAGGTGGGAATTGAACAATGAGATCACTTGGACACAGGAAGGGGAACATCACACACTGGGGCCTATTGTGGGGAGGGGTTGGGGGGGAGGGATAGCATTAGGAGATATACCTAATGTAAATGACGAGTTAATGGGTGAAGCACAGCAACATGGCACATGTATACATATGTAACAAACCTGCACATTGTGCACATGTACCCTAGAACTTAAAGTATATAAAGAAAAAGGAATACAAATGTCTTGCCTAAATAAACATAGTAAATACATAATACAATGAACTAAAATCAGATGTTTTTAGGGAGAGGAAAGTAAACAGGATGGAGAGGAAATACACTATTTTCATAATTGCTCATGATAGATGACTAGTTGGTGCTCTCTAAGAAAATGGAGTTTTAAGGGTATTATACAAAGGAGTTATTATACAAAAAAACTACTAGGACAAAAGTAAGAGTTGAAATTATCAAAAGAAAGATACACCCAAAACAAAGAAATGGAAACAAAAATTCTGTATGGGAGAAAACCCTAGATTTTAATATATAATATAATGTCAGAATCAAAACTCAAATTATTATATTAATAAATGTAAATAGGCCAAACATTCATGTAAAGGAAAAGAATCAGAATAAGTTACTGGGCAATACTCAGTTCTAAAGCAAAGTGATTCAGAAAGGTTGAAAACGAAAATAAAGGCAGTTATACTAGGCAAATTCATAAAAAAGAATATCAGACATGGTTGAATTTAGGGCTAAATGTATTTTAAGGATGAAAAATGTACACTTTGTAATATTTAATGGTGCAATTCACAAGGGAGAAAAATGTAAATATATTTTCATTAACTACATAGCATTAATAGTCATAAATAAAAAATTATAGAACATATGAGAAGAAATAGATACATATTAATATCTACGGAGCTTTCATTAATACATATTAATATCTATATGAACATTTCTCAGTTCGCACTCAAGTGGACAAAAGATAGCTAAGTATGTAGAAGCCCTCAATCTCAAAAATAAGATCAAATTGATATATAAGAAATTGTAGCCTGAAAACAGAGTCCATTTTTCATTCAAGTCCTCATGGAATATTCACAAAATTTGACCATACATTTCTCTACACCCAAAATAACACGTTTCAGAAAAATGGAAATAAAACAAAAAACATTTTCTTATCACAAAAGAAGATATAAAGTAATAAAAATGGAAGGAAATAAGAATAATGAAATTTTGGGGGAAAACTGAAACAATATTCCCCAATTACTCTATTGAATAGCTCAGAGAAAAAATCCAAACTAAAATTCAGAATATGTAGAAATTTAATAACAACACTAGAACAGCATTATAACTTATAGAATACTTTGCAGTATTCAGAGAAATATTTGTAATCTCAAAATATATATTAATATATAGTGAGAATAAATGTATTACTTCTATATTTCAAGAAGTTATTAAAAATTCAATAAAATAATTTTATGGATAACAATGAAGGAATTATGAAGGATGAAAGCAAAAATTAATGATTTGGAGAAAAGGGAAATGATAGATAAAGCTAATAAGTAAATGAAAGATGTCCTTTTGAAAAACTAGTAAAACAGAAAAACTAATAGCAAATCTGTATCAATCAGGGTTCTACTAGAGAAACATAATGGCTTATGCGATTATAAGACTGCTTAGGTAATTCTGAAATCCACAGGGCAGGCTACTAGGAAGGGCAGGCTGGAACTCTGGCATTAGTTAAAGCTGCAGTTCATAGAAGAATTTCTTCTTCTGAGAAGTCTCTGTTCTCTTGAGGCCTTTTGATTGATTGAGTCACACTCACTCTAGATTATCTAGGAAAATCTTTACTTAAAGTACACTGATGATAGACTTTATTCACATCCACAAGATATCTTCACAACAATACCTAGATTAGTGTTTGGTTGAACAACTGGGTGACCGTCACATGATCTAATCAAGAAAACAGGTGGCACACATTTCTCAAATAATAAAAAGATTATTGAGGAAGTAACTACAGATGAAAAGAAAACTAAATAGAATTAAGAGAAACATAATAGACATTTTTTCAACTCTATTCAAATAAATGTAAAAACATTAAAGAAATGGATAATTTTCTAGGAATATATAAATCTTCAAAATGAATTCCAGAAAAAGTGGAAAAATCAGAACATCAATTTCCATCAAGGACCTAAACATTTTTCTAGGTGCTATTCCTTCAAAGCATCATACCAAAGAACAGACGATTTATTCCTTTTTAAGTTCTCCTACAGCATTGCTGTAAATTAGAACATTCTGTGATGATGGACATGTTCTTATTTACTGATCAGTGTGGTAGTCAGGGACATGTGGCTATTGAGCATGTGAATGCGGCTAGTTCTATTGAGAAACTGGCTGTTAATTTTATTTAATTTTTATTAATTTAAACAGCCACATGTTGCTGTTGGGTACTGTGTTGGACAGTGCAGTTCTAGAGCATATGAAAGAAGGAGACCTTTCAAATTCTTTCATCAAGAATGAATAAAATTGTAAGTCTAATAAAGATTGAACACAAAACAACCACAGACCAATGTCATTTATAAAAAAGGATGCCAACACCCTAAATAAAATCAGCCAAAAGAAGCTAATACCATAATATATAAAGATATAAAAGCATAATTAAAAGCATAATGTATAAAGATCTGCTGTGGTTTATTATAGGTATTAAAAAGTCTCAGAAAGGTAAGAATTGTTGATATAATTTGTCATGTTAAGAGATTGTCTTAGTCAGTTTGAGCTGCTATCACAGAAAACTATAAATTGGATGATTTAAATAACAAACATTGATTTCTCCCAGTTCTGGAAACTGGAAGTTCAAGATCAGGGTGCCAGCGTTGCTAGGTTTCAGTGAAGGGTCTATTTGCAGATGGCCATCTTCTCATTGTATTCTCAGGTGGCAGAAATAGAGAGGGCTAGCTCTTTCTTTTCTTACAAGGACACTAATCTCACAGTGGGGACTCCATCCTCGTGAACCTCAAAGATGACACATCCTAATACCATCCTACTGGGGATTAGGGTTTCAGCATATGAATTTTGGGAGGATACATACATGAAGTTTATAACAGAGATCAACAACAAAAATATGACTGGAGGATTTCTACCATCATAAAAATGTTTAAACATTGTTCTAGAGATACTAGTCAAAATTAGGAGAGCAAAGAGAGGGGGAAGGAAAGAGAGGGAGAGTGAAAGAGAGGAAGAGGAAAAGAGACGGAGGGAAAGAGAGAAGGAGGGAGAATTGAAATTGTTTTGGGGAAAACCTAAAGAATCAAATGAAAGTTTATTCCCGTGATAAGAAAATTTGGAAGAGTGACGGTATATAAAATTCATGTAAAGAAAGCAATAACCTTCATTTATACAAATAACCATTAGAGGATTTGATGAGAAGGAATCCAATTATTATGGCAATAGCAACAACAGGTACAATTTCTGAGAAAAGTCTAAAGAAATGTGCAAGATCTAGTTGAAAAAAACTCTATAACCTCTTGGGAAACATAAAAGGAACTTGAAGGAATTAGGAAGGAAGTATTTTTCCTGGACAGGATTATGCAAGTCAATCCATAAATTTAGTGTCATCTTATTGAATCACCAACAGGACTTGCTTTTTGAAGTAAAGCAAACTGTTTCTAAAATTCATAGAGAAAAGTTAAAAAGCAAGAATGGCCAACAAAATTTCTACTATTAAACATAAAGTTATACAAATTAAAAAGTATTATGATAGCACATAAACAGACCAATGTTATCAGAATAGAGTCCAGATATGGACCTAAATGCATGTGGGAATTTAGGGTCTGATGAAGGTATCATTTTAAAACAGTAGTGGAAAGGAAGAATAGTCAGACTTCTGGGTAGCCATCTGGAATCAAAAAGGTTGCATCATATACACTGAATATTCTAGACCAAAATGGTTTCTAAGTGGATTAAAAATGTAAATGTGAAAATCTTGCTATAAATGATCAGGAAAATTAAGGAAGTCTTTAAGAATAATTCTGGTTAGTATAAAGAACTCAAACAAATTTACAAGAAAAAAACAACCCCATCAAAAAGTGGGCAAGGCGTATGAACAGACATTTCTCAAAAGAAGACATGCATACAGCCAACAGACACATGAAAAAATGCTCGTCATCACTGGCCATCAGAAAAATGCAAATCAAAACCGCAATGAGATACCATCTTACACCAGTTAGAATGGCAATCATTCAAAAGTCAGGAAACAACAGGTGCTGGAGAGGATGTGGAGAAATAGGAACACTTTTACACTGTTGGTGGGACTGTAAACTAGTTCAACCATTATGGAAAACAGTATGGTGATTCCTCAAGGATCTAGAACTAGAAGTACCATATGACCCAGCCATCCCATTACTGGGGATATACCCAAAGGATTATAAGTCATGCTGCTATAAAGACACATGCACACGTATGTTCATTGCAGCACTATTCACAATAGCAAAGACTTGAAATCAACCCAAATGTCCATCAATGACAGACTGGATTAAGAAAATGTGGCACATATACACCATGGAATACTATGCAGCCATAAAAAAGGATGAGTTTGTGTCCTTTGTAGGGACATGGATGCAGCTGGAAACCATCATTCTCAGCAAACTATCGCAAGAACAGAAAACCAAACACCGCATGTTCTCACTCATAGGTGGGAACTGAACAATGAGATCACTTGGACTCGGGAAGGGGAACATCACACACCGGGGCCTATTATGGGGAGGGGGAGGGGGGAGGGATTGCATTGGGAGTTATACCTGATGTAAATGACGAGCTGATGGGTGCTGACGAGTTGATGGGTGCAGCACAGCAACATGGCACAAGTATACATATGTAACAAACCTGCACATTATGCGCATGTACCCTAGAACTTAAAGTATAATAATAAAAAAAAATTAGAAAAAAAAAAGAATAATTCTGGTTAGGAAAGGCCTATCTAAACATGCCACAAAATGCAACAATCATGGTCATGAAAATATTGATAAATTCAACCACATTAAACATTGTTTATTATAAAACCAAAGTCAAAAGACAAATGATGTAGGAAAAAGTATTTACAGGTCATGTTAGAAAGGACTAAGTTTTGTACAATACGAGTGATTTTTACAGATTGTTTGGAAAGAGGCCAATAGCCCACTAGAAATATAGGCAAAAGGCATAAATAAGTAGTTCAGAGGAAAAGACATATCAGCAGCTCAAAAACTCATTAAAAGATGGGCAACTTTTGTTATAATTAGGAAAATGCAAATACAAACTTCACTGCAATGCTAATTTTCATCAATCAGATGACAAAGATAAAAAAGTTGGAAAACACAGTGGGTTGGCAAGCATGGGGGAAAAGACACTCATTTATTGCTGTAGGAGAGCAAACTGCTACACTCTCTATGGCCACTGGGTTTGTGTTTAGCCAGATTTTATTACTGCAATTTCAGGAGAATGTTTGGAGAGGAATCCTGATCTCAGGATATAAAGGAGATAGATTTTTGTGACCAGACTTCATAGCACAATATTACCTTTATGCTAGTGTTGTACTGTAATGGTAACATTGTGCTACGTGGTATAATAGTCTGCATCACATAATAGTGATCTACAATTACCTACTCTAAATTGCATTCTTGGCTTTTAATTTCCTTAGTTCCCATGAAAGCCCTATTTTAATTAATTAATTAGTCTATTCATTCATGTGATCCATATTTCCTCTGTGCTAAGTCCTAGGAACTCTTCAGCTCTGCACCTGTATTCTAATTCTCTCCTGAAGCATAGCTTGCTTTGACTTGTCTTGTAGGCACAAGTGGCTTGCTCTCACACGATTCAATATTGATTTGCGATGCCACTTCTGGCTTTATGAACCAGGGCACTAGGTTAATTTCCATCTTTCCTCTTGTTCTATCCCTGTGGGACTTACCAGCTGGGCTTATTGTCCAGTGTGTTTCCAGTGAAGTGAAACAGTACAATGACATTATGCCTAAGACACTATGAGACATCTGCTGTCCCAACCACAGGGTGTTAATTCAAAAACAAATATGAATGGATTGCCTACTAAGGCACAGAGCTAGAGGTACACCAGTTAACAAAAGAGAGAACTTTTCTATTCTGATGGAATGAGAGTGTAAATATTCAAGTCCAGAACTACTGCCCAGAGAACATAGAGGCTGCTGTCTGGCAAGAGTCTTTCGTTTAGGACTGAAAGGGACAGACCGGTTAGAAATGGGACTCAAGTGCATTGGTGAAGAGAAGCAGGCACACAGGGCTGGATTGTAGAATCTCACTAGGTAGGGCAGGAAGGAAGCATAACTAGGGGGGCAAACCTGTGCTCATTGTCCAAGAAGATGTAATGAAATGGGAACAGATTAGGCTGACTATAGATGATGGCCCAGTTGAGGCAAAAGAACTCTGTAACGGAAAGAAATTCTTCCCAGAAGTCTGCAGAGTAACTTCAGATAACCCCAAAGCTGAAATCAGATGAGAGTCGTAACTTCCGTTTTTTGAAATTGGGAGGGCCAAAGCTTAATGAAAGCAGGATATAGAGGGATAGTGTGTGAAAATCATTTTAGTTGTCAAAAAGTAATAGAGGCATGTTCATGGGAGCAAGGTTCCTTTTAACATTTATAATTGAAAATGTTTCAATTATGTGTAGGATCATAAGTGTTAATTGATATGAATTGGAAAAAAGAAAAAAGTCTCTTTGCAAGGATATGCGTGTCCCCAAAGACTAAAAATTAAACAACAACATGAGAGTACAATTTTCTTTCTACACGCAATGAGGGAGTGACAGAAGGGTTGCTTCAGCTTCAGGAAAGATTATGCGAATGGGTAAATCCCCCACTCTTCTAATTGGCAAGGTCACTGTAACAGTCTTTAGCCTGCATCCCTGCCACTACACATTTTTGCAACTCTAGCCTTAGCTACAGGGTATTGATAAAGGCATCAAAGATCCAAACTACTACAGCTTCACATTGTTGAGCTCCCAGTATTTAATTCACTATAGCTAATGTTTACTAAATACTAAGTGCTTAACATGTGTCAATCACTGTAACTAGCACTTTACATACATTATCTTATTCTAAATAAGATTTTAAAATGGAAGTATTATATACATTGCCAATCTAACAAACATAGAAAAAGACTTTCTTAAAAAAATCGTGTTTATTTGGAAATAGGCATTGCAAGAGGAATACACATGCCATAGTAAACTATGCTCATATTCAGGGAGGTAAAGGAAGACAATTTCTAGACCAAAATGGTTTCCAAGAGGATTAAAAATGTAAATGTAAAAATCTTGCTGTAGATGATTAGGAAAACTAAGGAAGTCTTTAAGAATAATTCCGGTTAGGAGAAGACCTATCTAAACATGCCACAAAATACACCAGTCATGAAAATATTGATAAATTCAACTATGCTAAACATTGTTTATTACAAAAGCAAAGTCAAAAAACAAATGATATAGGAAAAAATATATTTTTTTAAAGGAAGAATGAGAAGGGTTACACATTGTTTTGAGATAATTCTTGTCTACAAGGTTCAGTAACAAGGGTGGCACTAGTTTGAGAGTGGACAGGCAGTTATTGAGTGATGTTCTCACAGAAGTATTTGTGTGTGTGTGTGTGTGTGTGTGTGTGTACGTGATGATAGCCTTTGTGTAAGGTTGTGGTTTTTGCAGTCTTTTGTGATAATTCTTGTCATCAGGCATTTGTGCATAAGAACTCTCCCTTTATGACCTTCCACAGCTCTATTTGGGCAGGGTTTTAAACACAAGTGACTCCTTTTTGATTCTTGCAACTTTCACAACATACAGCAGTGTACACAAATTAGAAATGTATAGCTGAACGCATTACCACAAAGTGAAACACCCATAAACCTACCACTAGGTCAAGAAATAGAACATTCTCAGGACTCCTGAAGTATCCCTCATGCCTCCTCCCAATGACTACTCTCTCTCTTCTCTCTAAAAATTATAATTACCCTGACTTCTAACATCATGGCTTGACCATGTTTGTTTTTGAACTTTGTATAAAACAGAATAAAATAGTTTGTGTTGTTTTGTGTCTGGCTTCTTTTCCTCAAAATTATGTTTGTGAGATTTATTCATATTGTTCAATTTAGCAGTAATTTATTTATTCTCATTGCAACATTCTAATGTATGAATATAGCACAATTTATCCATTGTATTATTTATGAACATGTGGAAAGTTTCCACTATTTTGTTATTATAATTATTTTTAATGAACATTGTTGTAACATCTCTTGGTGAAAATATGTATGTACTTTAAGTTATAATTAGAAATGAAATTGCTAATTCATAGGATATATACATATTTAGGGTTAGTAAAGTTTACCACATAATTTTCCCAAGTGGTTATATACCATTTTACTCTTTCAGTTATCATTGCATGAGAATTCAAGGTGATCCTCATCTCTCCAACACAGCATTGTTACCTTTGAAAGTTTTAACTCTTTTGGCAAGTGTGTGGTGATATTTCATTGTGGCTTTAAATTTGATTTCCCTGATCACTACTAAGGTTGAACACTTTTCATATGCTTATTTGCCATTTGGATATCTTCTTCTCTGAAATGCCTATTTAGGTCTACTGTGTTTCTTTTTTCAGATTCTTTAAAGTTTTCTTATATACTTTTAGAAGATTTTACATATACTACAAATAAAATTTAAGAAAAATCTCTTCCCAAGTTAATTTACAGGTTTAATGGAATATCAATAAAAATCTAAATAGTTTATTTTGTGGAAATTAAAAAGTCAATTCTAAAATTTACATGGGAATGCAAAAGAACACGAATAGCTAAGAAAATTTTGAAGAAGAGTTGGAGGATTACTGTGCCAAATTTCAAGACTTGTTTTAAATGGAAAGTAATATATTATGGTTTTGACTCATGCATAGAAGATCAGTAAAACAGGGTAGAAACTAGAAAAAGACCCCAATGTGTGGACACTTGACTTAAGATCAATAAAACACAGTAGAGACCAGAAAGAGACCCCCAATGTATAGGGCACATGACTTATGACAATGTAACATTGAAAAGCAGTGAGAAAATATTTTCCCTAATAAATTATCCTGAATCAACCGAATATCTAAATGGAAAAAAATTGAAACCTAATCCTGACCTCACATCATACTTAAAAATAAAGTCCAGGTGGATTGTAGATGTAAACATATATGACAAATAATAAAGCTTCTAGAAGATCACATAGGGGGATATCCTCATGACCTTGGGGAAAGTGAAAGATTTCTTAGACAGGACACCCAAAGCACTAACCATGAAGGAAAAGGTAGATAAATTGGATGGCATTAAAATAAAGAATGTTCATCAAAAGACACTATTGGGAGAGAGAAAACACCAGCCACAGGAGTGGAAAATATATTTGCTGTTTGTTTGATAGGGTCCTGTGTCAACTGGCTTCTGGCTGGCTTTGGACAGTGGGAGATTGGAGGACAGAAGTTAATGGAAAAACAAGAGTGTTTATCGCTCATTTTGCCCTGGGTGGCATCTCTAGCAGCAGCAACATATCGTCCATGACTCCCACTCTGACCCCAGCATTTACTGGGTGATCCTGATACTGGGTTCTGAGAACATTTCTTCTATCAGGCCCAATTAGTGCCCTAATTCACAACCTTTCAGCTTCATTTCAGCACAACTGCAGTAAACAAGTCAACAGTTTCAACTCATCTCAAGCTTATAGGGTCTCACATCAATGCTAGCCATCTTTCACTTTCTCTCGTGGGATTTCTACTACACTGTAGAGGTTTCTGAAAGTCTGTATGGCAAGCAACCATGTACAAACAGAAACTGTAGGATATCAATACCCCGAAGGTGACTGATATGGTTTGGCTCTGTGTCCCTACCCAAATCTCATGTCCGATTGTAATCCCTGCATGTTAAAGGAGGGTCCACATGGGAGGTGATTGAATCTAGGGGCAGACTTCCCCCATGCTGCTTTTGTGACAGGGTTCTCATGAGATCTGGTTGTTAAAAAGTGTGTAGCACCTCCCACCTTGCTCCTCTCCCCTGCCACCATGTGAAGATATGCTTGCTTCCCCTTTGCCCTTCTGCCATGACTGTAAGTTTCCTGAAGCCTCCCTAACCATGACTCCTGTACAGCCTGTGGAACTGTGAGTCAATTAAACCTTTATTCTTCATAAATTATCCAGTCTCACGTAGTTCTTTATAGCAGTGTGAGAACAAATATAGTGACTCTCCACCAAGGAGAGATGGAAGCTGATGAACAAACACTTCTCCCACGCAATCCTTATGTGGAAAAAGATCTGAGTCTTCTACATGATCTGCAAAAGATCCGGTGTGTGAATGAGTTTCAGTTGCCCAAAGCAGTGATCTAAACAATGCACCCTTATCTTGAATTTTTCTCCTCCTCTCATTCTGGTACCTCACTCCAGCTTCTTGAAATCACTTCCTAAATAAACTGCTTACACATGAGCTCTGATTTCAGCCTGTGATTTGCAGTGGAAGGCATGGAAAAGAGCAAAGAACCCAAGCTAAGATGCTGCTTTCTTTGTCCTTATTTAGGGTGGTACAGATTCTTGATGTTGCTAATCCTTGAGTTACCTCATTGTATCCTGTTGGTATTGTCAGCTCTTTTATTGCCTGTGTAACCAATTTCCTGTGTTAATTTTTTTCTGTTTTACATATGTCGAGTGGACTTTGTTTTCCTAGTTGGACTCTGACTGATAAACCTTTCTGGTTTCTATCCCTCCACTCTATCACCTTGTAATATTTCTCTATCCTGGCCCTAGTCCCTCCATATAGCCATGAATATGCATGGGCTCCTGCCTTTTTTCTCCACATTTTTTAACTATAAGAGGTCATCTGATCTTAGTCATTTATCATTTCTTTGTTGCAGGAACAGGAAAGCACAACATAGTACAGTAGTTAAGCTCTTGAACTTAGCTAGGATTAAATGTGTTTATTTGTGTAAAGCACTTAGAACAATCTTGATAGGTGAAAAGCACTAAATACATGTAACTTTTCACTGTGACTCCCAAATCTACATTTTAAATTCTGTTTTCTTCCTCAAGCTGCAGCTCTGCATATCCTGATTCATCATGAATATTTCCCTAAACAATTTGATAAAGTATTTTTTATTCATTCACTTAAAATATACTTGCTGTCATTATGTTCCATATTTTCAGTTGTAGTTTTCTGTCACTTCTAGCTTAACATTGTGGAAACCAAATTTTTCATCTATTCTTTCTACTGGAAACTCTCCCCTATTCCTCAAGGTAAGTTTTTTATTCCTAACATTTTTGATAGTGTCAATTGGTTCACCATTTTCTTAGTAATAATTGTAATAATAATAACTATAATAATTTGTATGGTGGCTTAGATTTGATAAATTAATACATGATTTAAATGGCTGAAGTAGGACTTCCACTAGTTTGGAAAATCTGGAGTCACTTTTAATGCATTTCTGTGCTTATCCTTGCTTATGAATTATTCCTTTGAACTGTGTGTCTGCCCTGAATTTTGACACACCACTTTTACCCTAGACTCTTCATTCCATGTTGGAGAATGTTAATACTCTAACTTACTATTTATGAGGAGTTCAGGTCAACCTGAAGAATGTGGTGGAGTAGACAGTAGTCAGACACTGGCATGCCAGTCTGGAACTTGCTACTAATGACAAGCTTTCTGACATGGACCAAGTCACTTAACTGCTCTGGTCTCAGTTTCCTTATATACGGGGTAAAATTAAGGTAGAGTTACAGGATTTGTATGATCATTTGATGTGGAAACATTCTGATTGTGTGACATCCCTCAGCTTCTGTCCCTGTGTTTCTGCTACATCTTAATGCTCCTCATAGCCTAGCTTTACCTGTGAGACCAACTTCATATTGTTCTGATTCTTTCTTTTCCCATCAGGCAAGTCTTTACCCAGGTGTATGAGCATAATAGGATCATTACCTATTCCTGTGTCTTTGCAAGTGTTTCTGTATAAGAGGGTAGATGCAAGGACTAAGTGAGATTACCAAGCTCTCTCTCCTCTGAACAATCAGAGCCATACTTCTCAACCACTTAATTCTGAGTAACACTTAGTACTTGGTACTACCTTCTACTTCTATGTACTTCTTTGTTTCATGGGTCAGGGCATGTGTTAGTCCATTTTCATGCTGCTGATAAAGACACACCCAAGAGTGGGCAATTTACAAAAGAAAGAGGTTCATTGGACTTATGGTTTCATGTGGCTGCGGAGGCCTCACAATCATGGTGGAAGGTGAAAGGCACTTCTCACATGGCAGCAGACAAAGAGAGAATGAGGAAGATGCAAAAGCAGAATTCCCTGATCAAACCGTCAGATCTTGTGAGACTTATTCACTACCACGGAAACAGTATTGGGGAAACCACCCCCATGATTCCATTGTCTCCCATCAGGTCCCTCCCACAACACATGGGAATTATGAGGGTACAATTTAAGATGAGATTTGGGTGGGGACACAGAGCCAAACCATATCAGGGCACTATGTGCCTATATTTTTATTTACATAAAGTTACAACATGGTCAATAATAAGGTTAGTCGTCAAATGAAAAATGGCAAATCTCGTCAAAGCCTAAAGTGTTTACAATAGCAAAAAGCCTCTCTTGCCATTTTGTACTTAGTGGTAGCTGCAATGTTTGGGTTGGAGTGGCTTGAGAGGTAATTTATTTGTGTGTGTCTTATGATTTTCAGCCTTATCATAGCATCAGTTAACTATGTCACATCATTTTTCTCACTGAGAGAAAAGGTGAGAAATTCACACTCTAAACGTTGGGCCCCTTTTTTCTCTGAGGTCTAGAGGTAATTCTGTTCAAGGAAGATGCCATCAGAAAACTTTCCAAATATCATATTAAGAAAGAATCTTGGCCGGGCGTGGTGGCTCACGCCTGTAATCCCAGCTATTCGGGAGGCTGAGGCAGGAGAATGGCGTGAACCCAGGAGGCAGAGCTTGCAGTGAGTCGAGATCACGCCACTGCACTCCAGCCTGGGTGACAGAGCGAGACTCCATCTCAAAACAAAACAAAACAAAACAAAACAAAACAAAAAAACAAAAACAAAAACAAACAAACAAGAAAGAATCTCAAACATTGAAAACATTGAAGCAGAGACAATATGATGGTACTCACTGAAAGTACCACAGGGAAGAAAACTCAGTAGGAGTGAAAGATGACGGAAATACTCCTGTTTGTCAAATAATTAAGATAGCAAATGATGTGTACACAAAGGCAATGCACTTAGAGAAAAAAAGGAAACAAAAAGGTGGTGGTGGTGGGGAATACTGACAGTCTGAGGCTGCAAAGGAACAAGATATTTATACATAAGCTCTGTGCCTGGGGGGAATCTTGTTTTGTGTAGAAACAAATTCAAATAGGTGATACAGGATAACTCTCTGTAAATATGATTCATGTGTAAATGACTCTGTGATAAAAAATAACCTGTGGCCACTTCTCCTGAGGCCTTTAAAAATAAGTAAGTTCTAAGGTATCAGTAATGGATTAAGTAATATTTTAAGCAATATATGGTAATCAGACATAAAAATGTATGTGATGGGAAAAAAACCCAACTCTAGAACAAAACCACCTGCTACCTCAACCCAGCTTGCCTACAGGACAGAGTAGTTTTCAAGGGAGGAATATGGATATCTGTGCTTCTGTGTTTTTATCTGGTGAGGTACATCTGCGCTGTTTCAGGCACCAGAGCTCTGTCTCGGATGCAGGCTAGGTTCAAAGGTACATCCCTGCTTGACCTGTTGCATGACATGCTCACATGACTGTCAGTCTACACTGACCCTTTAACATGTGTTAAACACTTAAAATGTTAACAAGTGTTAGCACTTTAATATGTGTTAAAGCAAAGTAAGCAGAACGTGATTGGTCTGAGGTTGTTTCTGTACCTGGAAGCCTTACACAAGTTTTACAAAACTAAACTTAGAGGCATTCCGTGTACCTGATTAACTTTGAATTGAGCTTCAGCTAATCACAGACAACTAACTAGCTGATTGTTTATATAACTAGGGACCTCCCATCAAACCATACCCAATTAAGGCAAATGCCTAGCTGTAGCCAATCAAATAATGTCTTTGCTTTGCTTCCACGCTCAGCCTATAAAAGCCAACTGCTTACATTGCTGAAGTGGAGCTCTCTGAACCTTTTCCAGTTTTAATTGTTGCCTGATTCATGAATTGTTCTTTGCTCATAAACTCAGTTAAATTTATATTGTCTAAAGTTTTTTTTTAAACACATGTGAGGAGGAAAATAAAAAAAGTTGAAAGAAAACGATTTCAGCCTTCCCTCTCTGTTCAGATTTACTTCTCAATAGAAGTCTTACTTTGCTTTCCTGAGGTGGGCTTTCTGCTTTCCCACCTAGAATTGTGGCCCCATACCCAAGTTTGGGGTTCCCAAGCCCATCTGAGCTTCAGGCAAGAAGGATTGATTCTGCTTAGCAACAGGATTTCTTTGACTATCTTTCTCCACATTCAGGTTCCATGTGGCTGCTGGCCTGTATAAGATCCCTTATTTGGTAACCTATTTTTATGGTGCCCCTGCTCTGGCCTTTTGTCTGTGATATGCCACCTTAGAGACCATCCAGAGTACTGAGCTTTTGCTTGCTCTCCTAATTCAACATACTCTTTCTTTTTTATGCTTTTTATTTAGTGGCAATTTTTCATTCTATCCCTTTCTGCTCTCTAACTGCTACTCTTCCATTGGGAGACCCCTTCTTTTCTGTCTTACCCAACCTATATTCTTTTGTTGTAGTCTTGCTCTGCTTCTAGGGTATATCATAGGTATGTCTGTATTATAACATTTACCAATATCAATTTATTTAAGTCACTCATTGTATTGTTAACTACTTGGAGAAGGACTGTTTATCAAAAACCTCAGGAAATGATAGTTGAGTTAATTAATGCATATTCCCTGTTCTGACTTTCTGTTCTAGTTACCTGTTTGGTCCTGTTCTAAACATAAGAATTGGGGTCCTTTCTTACCCTTGACAGCAAGTTCCCTCTTTAATAACCAAAGCTGATGTAACAAACCTCAGTCCAGGATCTTCAGTCTGTGGAATCATATGTGCTCTTTTCTTTTGGTATGCAATCTGACACCTTCATCTTATGCCACTGGTGACTTAAGACTGAAATGTGCTCTACTGTTAACTATACTTTTTTCCAGCCCAATTAAACTTTTTGTTATCAGCAGCTGCCAATGAGTGTTTATCTGGCCCATATGGGTGGACCTAGAGCAGTGTTTCCCAAAATATAGTTCCCGGGAATCCAAATTAAAGACACTTGAGGTTCTTATTAAAAGTGAAACATTTTCAGATTTTTCAGCTGCAGAACTTCATGGGCATGTGACGTCTTGCACAGAGTCCTGTGCTTAGAAGGGCCCTGTACTCAGGTTTATAATACATTGTTGATGCTACCTTGAAATTCTTCATAATTTGGAACAAAGGGCCTTGCATTTTCATTTTGCATTGACCCCCCAAAATTATGTAGCTAGACCTATCCTGTGTATGTATGTTTGAAGTGAGTCATAAATATTCATTTTTAAGAAACAATCATTTCCTGACATTCTTTGGAAACCTACCATGAAGAATTTTTAAAAAGTTAATTTCTGATGTTAGTGAGAATATGAGGAAAAGAGCAGTCTCACTTATTATTGTGATAATGTAATTTTCCTGGAGGAAAATTTAATCATATGCATATATCCACACACAACACACATATATACACTTAAAAAAGCTCCTTTGGATTTGAAATTCAAAATCTTAATACATTATTTTCTAGATCTTTACCCACAGGGCTATTTAGTTTTGACTTTATTACTTTTATTTCTAAATTTTATTCTTATTAAGGTACTGCAATTCCATAGCTTAAAAATAAAATAATACTAAAAAGCTGTATAAAATGAAAAACAGTGATTTCCAGCTTCGTCCCTCTTCACCCCTAAGTCCTACTTCCTACAAGCAATTCATTTAGCTTGGTCTTCTGGTAGTTATTTCTCTATTTCTATGCTACTTCTCTTCTTGATTTATCAAATTGAAATAATCCATTAACTTCCTGTTATAATACAGATGATTTAACTCTCTTACACCTTCCTGAAGTCATTCTATTACACTTAATATGTATCTATTTTACATTTATTCTAGAAACTTGTTGGTTTCATATGCACACATTTTCAGGTCTATGACATTCTTATGTTTTATATTTAATTTTGTCTTACTTTTTCTTTACTGAGTGCTGTGTGCTTAGGATTTATCCAGGTTGCTTTATACTTGCACATGTATAGGACAGCATATGAAGAGGTTTATTCACTTTGGCATTGTTGGTCATAGAAAAAGATTAGTGCCAAACTAATTAACAGGGGATGAATTAAATGAGTACAGTGAATACCCTGCCACAGCTAGAAAGCATGAATTGGATCTTATTCTGCTCAGCAGGTGCAGAAGTGGTGGAGGTGGGTCAAAGTTTCTATCTGGGTAAAGACTGGAAGATCACTTGACATGGAATTATCTTTCTAGGCCATGTGTAGCTTTCATTCTCGTGGAGACTGGGTGCACCAAGGGGCTCAAACAATGCCCCTCACTCACTGTGATAATTCTCCAGGCCAGCTTGGCTGTCACTACTTGCATACTGCTTTCTCTTTTGGATCGTGTTTTCTCTATGAATCCCAGTCTATGGAGCCTTCCACCTTTCCTTGTTTCTTTTTTGGCTCTCCTTCCAGCTCCTTTTATTTCCTTGGGAAGAAATCTACTAGCCTATTATAACAGAGCCCACATCAATAATTGTGGAAATAAGACATGTTTTCAGTTTTTTTTTAGTTATACTTTAAGTTCTGGGATACACATGCAGAATATGCAGGTTTCTTACATAGGTATACATGTGCCATGGTGGTTTGCTGCACCCATTCTCCAATCATCTACATTAGCTATTTCTCCTAATGCTATCCCTCCCCTTGTCCCCCACCTTCTGACAGGCCTCAATGTGTGATGTTCCCCTCCTTGCGTCCCTGTTTTCTCATTGTTCAACTCCCACTTATGAGTGAGAACATGAGGTGTTTCGTTTTCTGTTCCTGTGTTCATTTACTGAGAATGATGGTTTCCAGCTTCATCCATGTCCTTGCAAAAGACATAAACTGATTCTTTTTTATGGCTGCACAGTATTCCATGGTGTATATGTGCCACACTTTCTTTATCCAGTCTATCATTGATGGACATTTGGGTTGGTTCCAAGTCTTTGCTATTGTGAATAGTGCTGCAATAAACATATTTGTGCATGTGTCTTTATAGTAGAATGATGTATACTCCTTTAAGTGTATACCCAGTAATGGAAATTGCTAGGTCAAATGGTATTTCTGGTTCTAGATCCTTGAGGAATCGCCACACTGTTTTACACAATGGTTGAACTAATTTACACTCCTACCAACAGTGTAAAAGCGGTCCTATTTCTCCACATCCTCTCCAGCATCTGTTGTTTCCTGACTTTTTAACAATCGTCATTCTATCTGGTGTGAGATGGTATCTCATTGTGGTTTTGATATGCATTTATCTAATGACTGGTGATGATGAGCTTTTATTTATATGTTTGTTGGCCACATAACTGTCTTCTTTTGAAAAGTGTTATATCCTTCATCCACTTTTTGATGGGGTTGTTTGATTTTTTCTGTAAATTTGTTTAAGTTCCTTGTTTAAGTTCCTGTGTTTAAGTTTCTTGTAAATTTGTTTAAGTTCCTTGTAGATTCTGGATATTAGACTTTTGTCAGATGGGTAACTTGCAAAAATTTTCTCCCATTCTGTAGGTTGCCTGTTCACTCTGATGATAGTTTATTTTTCTGTGCAGAAGCTCTTTAGTTTATTTAGATCCCACTTGTCAATTTTGGCTTTTGTTGACATTGCTTTTGGTGTTTTAGTCATGAAGTCTTTTCCCATCCCTATGTCCTGAATAGTATTGCCTATGTTTTCTTCTAGGGTTTTTATGGTTTCAGGTCTTACATAAGTCCCAACAACATTCATTAAATAGGGAATCCTTTCCCCATTGCTTGTTTTTGTCAGGTTTGTCAAAGATCAGATAGTTGTAGATGTGTGGGGTTATTTCTGAAGCCTCTGTTTTCTTCCATTGGTCTATATATTTTTTGGTACTAGTACCATGCTGCTTTGGTTACTGTAGCCTTGTAATATAGTTTGAAGTCAGGTAGCTTGGTACTTCCAGCTTTGTTCTTTTTGCTTAGGATTGTCTTGGCTATATGGGCTCTTTTTTGGTTCCACATGAAATTTAAAGTAGTTTTTTCTAATTCTGTGAAGAAAGTCAATGTTAGCTTGATGGAAATAGCACTGAATGTATATATTACTTTGGGCAGTATGGCCATTTTCATGATATTGATTCTTCCTATCCATGAGCATGGAATGTTTTTCCATTTATTTGTGTCCTCTCTTATTTCCTTGAGCAGTGGTTTTTACTTCACCTTGAAGAGGTCTTTATGTCCCTTGTAAGTTGTATTCCTAGGTATTTTATTCTCTTTGTAGCAATTGTGAATGGGAGTTCACTCATGATTTGACTATTTGTCTAGGTGTATAGGAATGCTTCAGTTATTGCACACTGATTTCATATCCTGAGACTTTGCTAAAGTTGCTTATCAGTTTAAGGAGATTTTGGGCTAATACGATGGGGTTTTCTAAACATACAATCATGTCATCAGAGACAATTCTACTTCCTGTCTTCCTATTTGAATACTCATTATTTCTTTCTCTTTCCTGATTGCCCTGGCCAGAACTTCCAATATTATGTTGAATAGGAGTGCTGAGAAAGGGCGTCCTTGTCTTGTGCCAGTTTTCATAGGGAATGTTTCCAGCTTTCGCCCACTCAGTATGATATTGGCTGTAGGTTTGTCATAAGTAGCTCTTATTATTTTGAGATACTTTCCGTCAATACCTAGTTTTTTGAGTGTTGTTAGCATGAAGTGGTGTTGAATTTTATCAAAGGCCTTTTCTGCATCTATTTAGATAATCATGTGGTTTTTGTCATTGGTTCTGTTTAAGTGATGGGTTACGTTTATTGATTTGTGCATTTTGAACCAGGCTTTTATCCCAGGGATGAAGCCAACTTGATCATGGTGGATAAGCTTTTTGATGTGCTGCTGGATTTGATTTGTCAGCATTTTATTAAGGATTTTTGCATTGATGTTCATCAGGGATATTGGCCTGAAATATTCTTTTTGTGTGTGTGTCTCTTCCAGGTTTTGGTATCAGGATGATGCTGGTCTCATAAAATGAGTTAGGGAGGATTCTCTCTTTTTCTATTGTTTGGAATAGTTTCAAAAGGAATGGTACCAGCTTCTCTTTGTACCTCTGGTAGAATTTGGCTGTGAATCCGTCTGGTCCTGGGGTTTTTTTTGGTTAGTAGGCTATTAATTACTGCCTTAATTTCAGAACTTATTATTGGTCTATTCAGGGATTTGACTTCTTCCTAGTTTAGTCTTGGGAGGGTGCATGTGTCCAGGAATTTATCCATTTCTTCTAGATTTTCTAGTTTATTTGTGTAAAGGTTTTTACAGTATTCTCTGATGGTAGTTTGTATTTCTGTGGGATCAGTGATGATATCCCCTTTATCATTTTTCTATTGTGTCTATTTGATTCTTCTCTCTTTTCTTCTTTATTAGTCTGGCTAGCAGCCTACCTATTTTGTTAATATTTTCAAAAAACCAGCTCCTTGATTCATTGATTTTTTGAAGGTTGTTTTGTGTCTCTGTATCCTTCAGCTCTGCCCTGATCTTAATTATTTCTTGTCTTCTGCTAGCTTTTGAATTTGTTTCCTCTTGCTTCTCTAGTTCTTTTAATCGTGATGGTGAAGTGTTGATTTTTGATCTTTCCAACATTCTCCTGAGCATGTAGTGCTATAAATTTCCCTCCAAACACTGCTTTAGCTGTGTCCCAGAAGTTCTGGTATGCTGTGTCTTTGTTCTCATTGGTTCCAAATAACTTATTTATTTCTGCCTTCATTTTGTTATTTACCCAGTAGTCATTCAGGAGCAGGTTGTCCAGTTTCCATGTAGCAGTGAGGTTTTGAGTGAGTTTCTTAATATGAGCTCTAATTTGTTTGCACTGTGGTCTGAGAGACTGCTTGTTATGATTCTGTTCTTTTGCGTTTGCTTAGGAGTGTTTTACTTCCAATTATGTGGTCAATTTTAGAATAAGTGTGATGTGGTGCTGAGAAGAATGTATATTCTGTTTATTTGTGTTGTGGAGAGTTCTGCAGATGTCTATTAGGTTCACTTGGTCCAGAGCTGAGTTCAAATCCTGAATATCCATGTTAATTTTCTGTCTTTTTGATCTGTCTAATATTGATAGTGATGTGTTAAAGTCTCCCACTATTATTGTGTGGGAATCTAAGTCTCTTTGTAGGTCTCTAAGAACTTGCTTTATGAATCTGGGTGCTTCTGTATTGTGTGCATATATATTTAGGATAGTTAGCTTTTCTTGTTGTATTGATCCTTTTACTATTATGTAATGCCCTTCTTTGTCTCTTTTGCTCTTTGTTGGTTTGAAGTCTGTTTTATCAGAGACTAGGATTGCAACCCCTGCTTTTTTTTTGCTTTCCATTTGTTTGGTAAATCTTCCTCCATCCCTTTATTTTGAGCCCATGTGGGTTTTTGGACATGAGATGGGTCTCCTGAATACAGCACATTGATGGGTCTTGACTCTTTATCCAATTTGCCAGTCTGTGTCTTTTAATTGGGGCATTTAGTCTATTTACACTTAAGGTTAATATTTTTATGTGTGAATTTGATCCTGTCTTTATGATGCTAGTTGCTTATTTTTCCTGTTAGTTGATGAAGTTTCTTCATAGTGTTGATGGTCTTTACAATTTGGTATGTTTTTGCAGTGGCTGGTACCGGTTGTGCCTTTTGATGTTTAGTACTTCCTTCAGGAACTCTTGTAGGGCAGGCCGGGTGGTGACAAAATCTCTCAGCGTTTCCTTGTCTGTAAAGGATTTTATTTCTCCTTCACTTATGAAGCTTAGTTTGGCTGGATATGAAATTCTGGGTTGAAAATTCTTTTCTTTAAGAACGTTGAATATTGGCCCCCCACTCTCTTTTGGCTTGGAGAGTTTCTGCTGAGAGATCTGCTGTTAGTCTGATGGGCTTCCCTTTGTGTGTAACTCCACCTTTCTCTCTGGCTGCCCTTAACATTTTTTCCATCATTTTGACCTTGGTGAATCTGATGATTATGTGTCTTGGGGTTGCTCTTCCTGAGAAGCAGCTTTGTGGAGTTCTTTGTGGTTCCTGAATTTGAAAGTTGGCCTGTCTTGCTAGATTGGGGAAGTTCTCCTGGATAATATCCAAAAGAATGTTTTCCAACTTGGTTCCGTTCTCCCCATCACTTTCAGGTACACCAATCAAACGTAAGTTTGGTCTTTTCACATAGTCCCATATTTCTTGGAGGCTTTGTTTGTTCCTTTTCATTCTTTTTTTCTCTAATCTTGTCTTCACACTTTATTTCATTAAGTTGATCTTCAATCTCTGATATCCTTTCTTCTGCTTGGTCGATTCAACTATTGATACTTATGTATGCTTCACAAAGTTCTTGTGCTTTGTTTTTCAGCTTCCTCAGGTCATTTATGTTCTTCTGTAAACCGGTTATTCTAGTTAACAATTCCTCTAACTTTTTTCAAGGTTCTTAGCTTCCTTGCATTGGGTTAGAACATGCTCCTTTAGCTTGGAGGAGTTTGTTATTACCCACCTTCTGAAGTCTACTTCTGTCAATTCTTCACACTCATTCTCTGTATAGTTTTGTTCCCTTGGTGGCGAGGAGTTGTGATCCTTCGCAGGAGAAGAGACTTTCTGGTTTTTGGAATTTTCAGCCTCTTTGGGGTGGGTTTTCATCATCTTTGTGGATTTATCTACCTTTGGTCTTTGATGTTGGTCACCTTCGGATGGGATTTCTGTGTGAATGTCCTTTTTGTGGATGTTGATGCTATTCCTTTGTGTTTGTTAGTTTTCCTTCTAACAATCAGGCCCCTCTGCTGCAGATCTGTTGGAGTTTACTGGAGGTCCATTCCAGGCCCTGTTTGCCTGGGTATCACCAGTGGAGGCTGCAGAACAGCAAAGATTGTTACCTGTTCCTTCCTCTGGAAACTTCATCCCAGAGCAGCACCTGCCAGATGCCAGCTGGAGCTCTCCTGTATGAGGTATCTGTCAACCTCTGCTGGGTGGTGTTTCCCAGTCAGGAGGCACCCGGGTCAGGGACCCACTTGAGGAGGTTGTCTGTCCCTTAGCAGAGCTCGATGGCTGTGCTGGGAGATCTGCTCTCTGAGCCAGCAGGCAGGGACATTTAAGTCTGATGGAGGTGTGCCCACAGCTGCCCCTTTCTTCAGGTGCTCTGACCCAGGGAGATGGGAGTTTTATCTATAAGCGCCTGACTGGGGCTGCTGCCTTTATTTCATAGATGCCCTGCCCAGAGAGGAGGAATCTGGAGAGGCAGTCTGGCTATAGTGGCTTTGCCAGGCTGCAATGGGTTCTGCCCAGTCTGAACTTGCTTTCTACCTCAACACTGTGAGGGGAAAACCGCCTACTCAAGTCTCAGTAATGGTGGATGCCCCTCTCTGCACCAATCTCGTTTCCCAGGTTGACTTCAGGCTACTGTGCTGGCGGTGAGAATTTCCAGCCAGTGGATCTTAGCTTGCTGGGCTCCATGGGGGTAGGACCCACTGAGCAAGACCTCTTGGCCCCCTGGCTTCAGCCCCCTTTCCAGGGGAGTGAATGGTTCCGTCTCGCTGGGGTTCCAGGCACCCACTGGGATACGAGAAAAACTTCCTGCATATAACTTGGTGTCTGCTCAAATGTCCACCCAGTTTTGTGCTTGAAACCCAGGGCCTTGATGGTGTAGGCACCCAAGGGAATCTCCTGGTCTGCAGGTTGCCAAAACCATAAGAAAAGCATAGTATCTGGGCCAGATAGTGCTGTCCCTCACGACACAGTCCCTCACAGCTTCCCTTGACTAGGGAAGGGAGTTCCCCAACCCCTTGCACTTCATGTATGAGGCGATGCCCCACCCTGCTTCTGCTCGCCCTCTGTGGGCTGCACCCACTGTCTAACCAGTCCCAGTGAGATGAACGGGATACCTCAGTTGGAAATGCAGAAATCTCTTGCCTTCTGCATTGGTCTCGCTGGGAATTGCAGACTGGACCTATTCCTATTCGGCCATCTTGCCTGGAACCATGTTTTCAGTTCTTATAGGTCAGTCCTTCCATTACAGAAAATAAAAAATAAGACTAAATATACGTATGTGTAGATAAGTAATTGTATATTGTCATATTTTATGTATTTTTATGTTCTTCTTTACTATACTACTCTTCTTCTAGGGGAAGGAGGCTTGAAAAGGAATGATTAAAGAACCAGGCCCAAGGAACGTTAACCCACCCATTAATCAGTAATAACATGGATCTTCGAGTAAAGACTGGTCAGATAGTAATTTGACATGAATCAGAAGTTAATACCTTCCCTAGGTTTGAGGCGTCTAGATTTCACTACTTCACACATAAGGACTATCCCATGATGCCTATGAATTAAATTTAGAAATCCAAGTTTTTGCTTCTTACTGTGAATGTTAATTAAACCTCAAAGAAAGCTCTAAAACCACTCCCTCAATGCCTTTAAAAGCCCTATGGGGCAGCCTCTAAACTGGGTGCTGGGAAGGTGTGGGCTTCAGTGAGGACCCAGGAAAGCTGCATCTTGCTCCTGGTGTGATAGGCCCAAAGCTTACATCAGGCCCTCTGCCTTGGTGGGTGCTTCATTCTTTATCTGTTGGCTTTTGGCATTAGGTTCTCCAAGGTTTTTCAGAGGTACGAGGGTTGTGGTTGTTACTAGATGTCTCAAGGTACCTGAGAGGGCTTGGGGATGGTTGAGGGGCACAATTAAGCGAATGGAAAGGGTATGCCAGATAAGAAATGTGGGTAAGTGATTTATTGTTCTTCTAGGCACGTAGGTATCTGAAAAGGAACACGACTGAATAATCAGAGGAATCTAATGTTTCCTCCTTGCACTCTTTTTCCTACACACCTGGTTGAGGAAGTCTTTTCTGCCGAAATTAGAGCAAAGCCTTCTTGCATACATAGCAAAACTTTGTTTTAGGCCAGTTGAAACCCAGGCCTCATTCATAGCATGCCCCCATTCTTTGCAGCCAAGGCCTAACCTCATCCTCACAGTTCTGCCAATTCCACAAATGTTTATCAAATGCCAGTTAAATGGCAAGTATACTCCTCTGCATACATGCCTAATACAATTTTTAAAATGTGTACAAAGGTCTTACTTCTGAAGGCTGAATAAAATTCTTACATGTTACTAGATGGGCTCCGTTGAGATCTAAACAGTTTTACAAAATCCTATTTATATGTAAGCAGTTTATTGATCACTTACACTGTTGGATGAATGTAAACAGTTTGATTTTTTTTTTTTTGGTTCAGCTTCTGTTTCCAACCATTCTCTGTAAAATTTCTATTTCCTGCCTCTTACTCCCATTTTGGGCAGATCCCATAATGTTTCCTTCTCTTTCAATTATTACAAGTTGAGATTTCCCTCTCCCAACTCTCTCTGCTGGCCTTGTCAATGGCTAGATTTGTAGCCTGCAAGAGAGGAAAACCAGTGGGAATAATGGCTTGTTCTTTTGATTTTCTTCCTATGCCAGCTATTTGTATTGGGGGCAGGGATGAGAAATGTGAGGTCTACTATTTATCTATCTTCCTCTCCTACTTAAGCAGCTTTTGAAAGTGTGATTGAGGGAAGTGGTAGACTGGCTTTGAAATTTCTCCGCTGCGTCATGACATACTTCCTGGAGGTGTTGAGGTAAGTAAGGAGATGGACAGAGAAAATGGTCTGTTAAGTCAATTAGCAACCTTGTTTGCAGTCTCCTAGGAGTGGTTACCATGGCTTCTCTGGCTGTCATTGACAAGTTCTGTGTGGGGCAGGCCTAAATGTCAGCTCTGGCACATGCATGGGTTTTTGTGGAGGGCCCCACAAAGCCTCCCAGAGAGCCCTTTGACATGGGCATGCAGAGTTGCTTGCCCCTGTCCCCTTCTCCCACCCCACCTCCAGGAGACACATGCAATCTCTTGCTGCTAGACACCTTTGCAGACTGCCTTTGGGTGGACAACCTGCAAGTTATCTCAAGCCAACACACTCTGCAGCGCCCATTCGATCCCAAGAAACTCATATGTTCTCGTGATAGCCTCTACCCTTTGTTCTGACCACCACCTCTTCACCTTGTTGGTGAAA
Source organism: Macaca thibetana thibetana (assembly GCF_024542745.1). Classification (NCBI taxonomy): domain Eukaryota; kingdom Metazoa; phylum Chordata; class Mammalia; order Primates; family Cercopithecidae; genus Macaca; species Macaca thibetana. The sequence goes on along the minus strand of NC_065578.1, from coordinate 132,198,415 downwards.
GAAAGATCCTAACCCTTCATAGTACAAGATGGCCAAACTCAACATTTGGCACTGGGCAGATGAGACTGGCAGTTTATTAGTCATACAGATTCACAGCCTGGGGAAGAAGAACATCACATGCCCTGCAGGACCACATGAAGTTGTACCCAGGAACAGAGTAAACCAGAAGGGGCTATGGGAGGAAGGCTTTGTATTTGCAAGGGGGTGAGGTGACTGTTGATTCCCATAGGAAGATATGATTGCCCTGTTTGAATAATTTTAAACCTGGCAGAAGAGTTAAGTTGGGGACTATGGAGGGTGTAGCCAATCCAGCTAATAGAGGAATGAGCTGGATGGGGAACCTTTCCTGCTGGGTGGGAGATGTATTTGGCAAGAGCCAGGGACTCGGGGTTGAGCCTTTGGGGCTTGTGAGGCTCAAAGACATCAAGACATCACATGGAATTTCAGGCCCTAAGGTACACCTGGATATCTTTCCTTGACTCACTTTCTACTTGCCTTTTGGGTCCAGGATAAGATCATTGAGTTTGCTGCCCAGGAAGTCATCTATCAAGGAAGTGAGATGCCAGTAAGCTTTTTGCAGCCTTGCCCCTTTCTGTAAGTAATGTTTCTTTTTAGGGAAATGAAAGGATGGAGTGGGTAGAAATCTCCTATGACCACAATTTCACCTCTAATTTCACCTCTTATTTCATTGCGGGGAGGGACTAGAAGGAAGATGATATGGTTTGGCTGTGTCACTACCCAAATCTCACCTTGAATTATAGCTCCCATAATTCCTATGTATTGTGGGAGAGACCTAGTGGGAGATAATTGAATCAAAGGGGCAGTTTCCCCCATACTGTTCCCGTGGTAGTGAATAAGTCTCATGAGATCTCATGAGATCTGATGGTTTTATAAGGGGTTTCCCCTTTTGCTTGGCTCGTATTCTCTCTTATCTGCTACCATGTAAGACGTGCCTTTTGCCTTCCACCATGATTGTGAGGCCTCCCCAGCCACGTGGAACTGCGAGTCCATTAAATCTCTTTTTCTTTATAAATTACCCAGTCTCAGGTATGTCTTTATCAGCAGGGTGAAAATGGACTAATACAGAAAACAAGCCTGTGATTTTGATTGAGAGTAGTAATAAGGCTGGCTCTGGTGTTCTTTAACGAAGTCTGAAGGAGGTGTCAGGCCCTAAATGTTAGTGACCATCTTTAAAGTGGGTCTTCTTTTCAGATAGGGCTTTCATTCTGAGATAACAAGAAGAACCTAACTGAGTATTCTGTCACACATGTTCCTTGAAGGTCTGGCCTCCTGGCAAGACACCTCCAAAGGCAACTGGGCCCTGGAGGGGAGGGGCCCCTGGTCCTGAGGAGCTTCCAAACTTCCTTTGTCATCTTAAGGTTTAAGGTATCACAGCGTTTTTTTTTTTTTTTTTTTTTTGAATTTTCCATGTTTCTTTTTTTTTAATTTTTTTTATTTTTTATTATTATACTTTAAGTTCTAGGGTACATGTGCATAACGTGCAGGTTTGTTACATATGTATACTTGTGCCATGTTGCTGTGCTGCACCCATCAACTCGTCAGCACCCATCAACTCGTCATTTACATCAGGTATAACTCCCAATGCAATCCCTCCCCCCTCCCCGCTCCCCATGATAGGCCCCGGTGTGTGATGTTCCCCTTCCCGAATCCAAGTGATCTCATTGTTCAGTTCCCACCTATGAGTGAGAACATGCGGTGTTTGGTTTTCTGTTCTTGTGATAGTTTGCTAAGAATGATGGTTTCCAGCTGCATCCATGTCCCTACAAAGGACACAAACTCATCCTTTTTGATGGCTGCATAGTATTCCATGGTGTATATGTGCCACATTTTCTTAATCCAGTCTGTCACTGATGGACATTTGGGTTGATTCCAAGTCTTTGCTATTGTGAATAGTGCCGCAATAAACATACGTGTGCATGCGTCTTTATAGCAGCATGATTTATAATCCTTTGGGTATATACCCAGTAATGGGATGGCTGGGTCATATGGTACTTCTAGTTCTAGATCCTTGAGGAATCGCCATACTGTTTTCCATAATGGTTGAACTAGTTTGCAATCCCACCAACAGTGTAAAAGTGTTCCTATTTCTCCACATCCTCTCCAGCACCTGTTGTTTCCTGACTTTTTAATGATTGCCATTCTAACTGGTGTGAGATGGTATCTCATTGTGGTTTTGATTTGCATTTCTCTGATGGCCAGTGATGATGAGCATTTTTTCATGTGTCTGTTGGCTGTATGAATGTCTTCTTTTGAGAAATGTCTGTTCATATCCTTTGCCCACTTTTTGATGGGGTTGTTTGTTTTTTTCTTGTAAATTTGTTTGAGTTCTTTGTAGGTTCTGGATATTAGCCCTTTGTCAGATGAGTAGATTGCAAAAATTTTTTCCCATTCTGAAGTTTGCCTGTTCACTCTGATGGTAGTTTCTTTTGCAGGGTATCACAGCTTTTTCATACCCTCTTAATCACATTCCAGACTATTCACAAGGATGGGAATAGAGTTCAGAAAGATTCATGTTTAAATTTCTGTGCTGAAACATCCAAGATACTGGGACAGGACTGTAAGGATAGTATTTTAATTTCCTGGCCACAGCATAATGGGATGAATAGGGTCTGCCATCTGCTCCCGCCCCATGAATGTTGACATGAGGGTTTCTGCCTGGCAGCTTACCTAGAACATCCTGCTGTTCTTCTGTTCCCTTTCATTTGTATCTTCCACTTTGGAGAGAACAAGCACTGTGAGGATGGTGGTGGTGGTGGTAGTGGTGGTGGTGGTGGTGGTGGTGTGAGACGCAGCTGGACCCCCACTTATGCACTTGGACAGTACATGTGTGATGGACAGAGACCTCTAGCTACACTGACCTGACTTCTTTGTGGCCCCATGGTACGAAAATTATGGAGGAAGAGGGTTGGAAGAAGAGTGGACAATTTTCATCTTCTGCACAATAGCTGCTGGATCCCAGATCCAACTCAAGGTAAATCTGAGAGTCTTAATTGTCCCCTGCTCCCACTCCCATATTCCAATGGACATTAGAGATTATCAGTCATTGAAGACCTTGGAACCTGGTGCAGAGAATTCTCCTCCTCCCCACACCTTGCTTTCCTGACAGGTTTTTCATTGTCAGGGCTACCCTCACATTCCTGTGCAGCATTCCATCACATCAGCCACTCCTCAGCATTCACCCTATGTAGACTTCTCTCCTTCTCCACATCCTCCCTGGGTGAACCCATTCATTCCCATTTCAAAAATGGCTATCTGTGTACTTCTGATTCCTACAGCTACTTCTCTAGCTCAGACTACTATCCTGAATTCTAGATCCATATATCTAGCTGCTTCCTTGGTCTCTCCACTTGAATTACTCACAGATATCTCAACCTCAAAAGTCCAAAAATTAAACTCATTATCTTTTTTTACACCCTGACTTGCTTCTCTTCCAGTGTTCCTTGTATTGGTTGAGGACACTGCTGTTCACCCCATTGCCTATGTCAGAAATAATCAGGATCATATTTGGCTCCATTACCTCTCACACTGAATCCATCACCAGGAAATGTCAATCTTGCCTCCCACAGATTTCTTAAATCTGTCAATTTATCTTCATCAGCACAGCTTCCACCTGGCCCAGCCTACCAACACCTGTCTTTGTATTTCCGCTGTAGATTCCCAATCAGTCTTCCTGCCAGTCTTGCCCCCTTATAATCCATTTCTCCCCTCCAGGAGCAGGGTGAGCCTTCTGAATTACATTAAATCATACCATTGCTTTACTTAAAGTCACATAAATGTTCTTCATTATCTTTAGAGTGCACACTCTGTAGTATGGGTTTGAAGTTCTTTATCACGTGACTACTACTGTCTTTCTTCTTTGCTCTTCTATCAATACTCCATGAATGTTATACCCCAGATCTATTAAACTTTTTGTAATTAATTTGTTTACACGCCTTTGCATTGCTAATTCTTCTGCCTGGAATATACTTTCGATCTTTCTTTCCTAGACCCTTCTGCCAATATTTCATCCAGCTGATTCCTACTAAATCTTCAAATTTTAAGCTTAAACTCTACTTTCTCTGGTAGCTCTTCCTCGACCACTTTATTTGGTTAGAACCCACCAATGTGGGTTCTCACAGCATTCCATATTTCCCCGTCATAGGATTTATCACACTTTATCATAACTACTTGCTTAATTTTTGGACTCTCATGTGCTTCTCTATTAGCACATGAAGGCATGGGTTGTGATGTCTTAATCATTACTAGTGTCTGGCATGGTGTCCGCATGCAATATAACTTTGATAAATGGGTTTGTGATAGTATGTAGATTTTTGTATAGACCCAAATATTCATGTGGAGATTTATTATCTGTTTTCGACAAGTCCTGTGAAATAGTGGGAGAGTGGAGTACAGAATTTGACGTCAGGCAGACGGCTTTACTACTTTGAACTACCTGGTACTTTACTTAACCCTGCCAAACTCCATATATAAAAATGGGAATAATGATACCTACCTTTCTAGGTGCTATCGCTACCCCATCAAAAAATCTGGAAATAAATGCATAAAGAGGTTAGAACATCCAGTGAGTGGCAGAGGCAAAATTAGAACCCAGGCAATCTGATTGGAAATCCTTCTTCATCTCTAGGCAGTGCTATCCCCAAGGGTGCTACTTTACAGGTAGTTGTATATACTTTTCATCTGCTTTTTCTCCTCTCTCACAATTTGGAAATAGCAGATAAGAAAGGATACTGTGAGCTCTTCAAAGCAAGGGAAAGCCCTATCATCCTGAGAACCTGGTTGCCTCACAGCACTGGAGAAAAATGATGGTCATTGTCAGCACGCTTAACCATCAAGAAGAAGCTATAGATGTGTACATTTCAATTTTGTGCTTAATAAGTTTATGGAGGTGTATCTTATGCCAAGAACTGTCCTAGCATTGAAGATACAGAAAGCAGTTCTGTCGAGGGGTTGACTGTGTGGTAAGGGAGGCAGAGTAGAAAATAGGCAATTTTGATACATGGTCAGGGAGGAGACAATCTTAGAATGGTGTGGATGCTTATGAAAGGAACATCTAATAAATTATTTAGGGAAGACTTTTTGGTGGAAGTGATGTCCAAGATGAGACCAGAGTGACTAAAAGTTGGGAAGCATATTCTGTCTTTCAAAAAGATTAAAGATGAGAGATGGTGGTGATATAGTGGAAAATACCTTTTGAAGTTGGTTGGTGAATGTTGCTATCAGTTCTAGTTCTGTCAGTTACCAACTGTGTGACTTGAAGCAAGTCAGGTAATGTTTCTACCATGAACCTAAAAAGTTAATGGTAGAAACAATGCATATTTTATAACAATGAAACAATAAAACAATAAAAATACATATTTCATAAGGTTACTATAAGGATCAAATAGGACATTATATTTGAAGACTCTTGTGAAGTGCCAAGTACTATAAAATTGAAGTTTTAAGTGAAATAATGTACACAACTACCATTTCACATGATATCTGCTCTGTAGTAAACCCTCAATAAGTGGTAATTGTCTTCTGCTTTATGTTACATTGCTTTGCTGCTTTGCAATTCCTGTTTTCTTCAGAAATGAGTTAATGAAAAGTGATATTCATCTGGTATCTATCCTCAGAGTCATCTCCTTGTTTCCTCCTCTCCTCTGTCATTTTCCAGAGCTAGTTGCTTCCCTCAATCAGGCTATTATTATTATTATTATACTTTAAGTTCTAGGGTACATGTGCATAATGTGCAGGTTTGTTACATATGTATACTTGTGCCATGTTGCTGTGCTGCACCCATCAACTCGTCAGCACCCATCAACTCGTCATTTACATCAGGTATAACTCCCAATGCAATCCCTCCCCCTCCCCCCTCCCCATGATAGGACCCGGTGTGTGATGTTCCCCTTCCCGAATCCAAGTGATCTCATTGTTCAGTTCCCACCTATGAGTGAGAACATGCGGTGTTTGGTTTTCTGTTCTTGTGATAGTTTGCTAAGAATGATGGTTTCCAGCTGCATCCATGTCCCTACAAAGGACACAAACTCATCCTTTTTTATGGCTGCATAGTATTCCATGGTGTATATGTGCCACATTTTCTTAATCCAGTCTGTCACTGATGGACATTTGGGTTGATTCCAAGTCTTTGCTATTGTGAATAGTGCTGCAATAAACATACGTGTGCATGTGTCTTTATAGCAGCATGATTTATAATCCTTTGGGTATATACCCAGTAATGGGATGGCTGGGTCTTTGACAAACCTGAGAGAAACAAGAAATGGGGAAGGGATTCCCTATTTAATAAATGGTGCTGGGAAAATTGGCTAGTCATAAGTAGAAAGCTGAAACTGGATCCTTTCCTTACTCCTTATACGAAAATTAATTCAAGATGGATTAGAGACTTAAATGTTAGACCTAACACCATAAAAACCCTAGAGGAAAACCTAGGTAGTACCATTCAGGACATAGGCATGGGCAAAGACTTCATGTCTAAAACACCAAAAGCAACAGCAGCAAAAGCCAAAATTGACAAATGGGATCTAATTAAACTAAAGAGCTTCTGCACAGCAAAAGAAACTACCATCAGAGTGAGCAGGCAACTTACAGAATGGGAGAAAATTTTTGCAATCTACTCATCTGACAAAGGGCTAATATCCAGAACCTACAAAGAACTCAAACAAATTTACAAGAAAAAAACAAACAACGCCATCAAAAAGTGGGCAAAGGATATGAACAGACACTTCTCAAAAGAAGACATTCATACAGCCAACAGACACATGAAAAAATGCTCATCATCACTGGCCATCAGAGAAATGCAAATCAAAACCACAATGAGATACCATCTCACACCAGTTAGAATGGCGATCATTAAAAAGTCAGGAAACAACAAGTGCTGGAGAGGATGTGGAGAAATAGGAACACTTTTACACTGTTGGTGGGATTGTAAACTAGTTCAACCATTATGGAAAACAGTATGGCGATTCCTCAAGGATCTAGAATCAGGCTTTTTATTGCTGGTGGTTGGTATTTTCATGTCTGTTATCTCATCTAGTCACTGTCTTCATTGCAGAAGAAATAGGAATTGGGAAATTAGGAGGTCAGAAACTTGAGGTTTTGGTCTCCAGCAACAAAGGAAACTAAGCTTTTGTGCCATTATAATTCAAAATGTAAAATTGTGGGATGATTTTCTAGTCTCATAATAAATTTGTTTGTCATGTTGCCAAAAGTAATATTAGAAGATGTCCTAATTCTTAATTGTATATGGCACATCGCTCTGTATTTAAAAACTTGTTTCTCTTTAAATGGATTTCAAAGGTTACATCCTCATATGAGTAAGAATGATTTTCTTGGTAACTCTACCTCTTTTTGTGAAAGTCTTGACTGTTTCTGGTTCTGTGTTGCTAAGGGATTCATCAGTGCAAATAATTAAGTTAACACCGGGACTGAGAGAGGTCTTAAAGCAACTGAGAAGTTGGCTCATAGAAAGGCCAGCAAAAGAGGAAGAACAGGCAGACCCGAGTGACTCTGCCACAGTGGTCGAGCTTATGGCTCTGTTTGTATTTAGGGGAGGGCCCATTGCAAAGGACACAGAAAAAAGATAGCAGGTGCTTTGGTTTGAATGTTTGTGTCCCCTTGAAAATTCATGTTGAAACTTAAACCCCAAAGTGATATCATTAAGAAGCGGGACCTTTAGAAGGTGTTTAAGTCATGAAGGCAGAGCCCTTATGTATTTGACTGTTCTTGCATTGCTATAAAGAAACACCAGAGACTGAGTAATTTATAAAGAAAACACATTTAATTAGCTCATGGTTCTGCACATGGTACAGGAAGCATAACACGGACATCTGTTTCCGGGTAGGCCTCAGGAAGCTTACAATCATGGTGGGAGGTCACGGGGAAGCAGGTGTCTCACATGGTGGGAGCAGGAGCAAGAGAGTGAGGTGGGAGGTGCCATACGCTTTTAAAGGACCAGATCTTGTGAGAACTCACTATCTCAAGCACAGTGCTAAGAGGATGGTACTAAACCATTCATGAGAAACCCATCCCCATGATCCAGTCATCACCCACCAGGCCCTCCAACACTGGGGATTACATTTCAATGTGAGATTTGGGTGGGACATCCAAACCATATAACCTTATAAATGGGTTAGTGACCTTATAAAAGGGTTGGGAGTAACTAGATAGGTCCATTTTTGCCCTTCCATTGCTTCCCATGTGAGAAGCAGCATTCATCCCATCTGCAAAATGCAGCAACAAGGTGCCATCTTGGAAGTAGATACTGGGCCCTCACCAAACACTAAACCTGTTAGTGCCTTGGTCATGAACTTCCCAGATGCCAGGACTGTGGGCTCAAAATTTCTGTTGTTTATAAATTACCCACTCTTTGGTCTTTTGTTAAAGCAGCTTGAACAAACAATGACAGCAGATGTGTTTAGTTCATTAAGACACACCAAAAAGTCCAAGCATGGTCCTTTTATATAGTAGGTACTCAACCACTAAGTGAGGATTTATTGAACACCTACTCTCCAAGTGCTGTTCCATGCAGGGGGCATCATAATGAGGAAAGCAGTTCCTGATCCCAATATTCCTGTGATCCAGTGATAGAAACTAGCAAGGAAAGCACAATGAAAAAAATGTTAGACTAATGTAATTTCCCACAAATAACTTTAGGAACACTTAAGAAAGAACAACTAACTGCCTGGGTGGGAGTGAGGTAAATGATACTGCAGAAAACAATGTGAAGTAGGATTTGTCACCGGATACCAGCCTGTGCAAAACAAATGGGTAAGGGGATTAAAAAATGCTTTTGATAACAAGTGAGGCAGAATTAAAAACATTATATTCACGAAAAGGTTCTGATGGGTGCTGAGTGAGAAAGTGAATTCAGCACTTCTGACTCTGGGATCTCTATTCTATCTACCATGTAAGACAACGTCGTATTATCAAGAAGAAATTAGAAGCACACGTGTTTGTTTTAAAAAAATTGGACACATAGTTGAACTACTGTGGGTAACAGAATTAGAGACAAAGATATTTCGCCTTCAAGGTTTATGACTCATATTTTCTGCCAGCTCTTTGTGGGCTCCGCTGTGGCATTTAACTTTCGGTTGTACGAGTGGCCTGTGGTATGTCTGCTTTTGCAGCATTTAGATGTAGAGAGGATACTGGAGAAATCTTTGTCTTTGATTCCTGAACTAATGAAGGAGAATGGCTGTGTGCAGAAGTAGAAAGGGGAGTAATGGGCAGTGTGAGGTGGCCACTGCCACCGGAGTAGGATAGAGCAGGTTTGATCACCACCCACCTTCCATCATTGTACTTTCCTGCTCAGAGCAGCCCTCTCTGTCTTACCTCTTCCCTTCTACACACAAAAAGACAGGTCTGAGGATGTACAAGTAGTTGCTAGTCCAGAGGGAATGGAGAAGGGCAGGTTTTAATTAAGAGTTGGCAGTATAGGTGGCCTTGATGGCAGTGGGAGGGGTTCTTTCATACTGCCAGGAGAGACACTCTCATTCTGGAGGGAAGCTGCCACACTGTTGTTGGGTATAGAGGTTTAGATCTGTAGTGGGCTGACCCTGAGAGCACTGTCAAGAAAGACCTCATAGCATGTCCAAGACTCTTGATCCCAATCATTGAGTCCCCAACAGCTTCTGTGGGAAGCCTTATTTCTGTGATGTAGAAATTGCAAAGACACAGGACAGGAATTAGGAAGAACTGGTTAGACCTTGAAAGAACTATGGTCTCCCCAACCTAGAGTTCAGAAATCTGTAAAGATATTCTTTACCCTAGATGAGCTCCTTGGGATGTTATCGACTCCTTCTCAGTGGAGGGAAAAGAAAAAAAATGACTCTTTAGAAAAAAAGAAAAATGGCATTAGGGGATGAGCAGCAAAGTATTCTTGACAAAAAATATTTTAGTAGAAGGAGGCACTCAACAAAAGTCTTAAACCCTCCCTACCATCACCCATCACCCAAGATAATCATATAGAAGGTATGTACAGGCATGAAACCAAAAAAACTCCCACAAAGCCCTGGGAAAAAGGATATTTTTCTCAAAGGAGTCTACTAAGGAAAAAAATACATTTTTTTCTTGTTAGCCTTTTTTGGTGAATTGAGTGATTTAACAATTATACTTCTGAACTACTCCTGACTGCTGGGACTGTTTGTTTTGTTCTATTTTCATTTCTTTATGCTACCAGGAGGTGCCATGGTATGTGCAAATGAGGAATGCTTTTATGGTTCTCATTCTAACAGGGCACAGATCTTCTTGACCAACTCAATTTTTCTTCATAATGATTAGAGAGAAGTTGATCCCATGGAGAGAACCAGCAGCCAGAGAGAACTGAATTAGGACATTTAGATTAGAAAGGTGAGAGTTAAGTATGATCTGTGGCCATGTGGCCAGCATCTGATGACTACACTGGATAAAAGCAAAGGCTTTAGCATAAACTGAATAACAAAGACTAAATTTTCAAGGACTAAACCAGTGTTTTCCAACTTTCCTATTTTTTAAATTTAATACACTCATTTCACTTTTCCCTGACAATTCTGATACTATTTGCTTTCAGGGGAATCCATCATTATTGCCTATCCTTACCTTGCTGAGATGATTTTGTAGTTTTATTTTCCGTAGATTGCATTACAAAAATGATACACGTTGCTTTTTATTTTTTAAACACAGTATAATCACATTTAATATACTTTTAAGAAGTCTCTTTCTTCATCCTAGAAATTCGGATATTGTTTCCTAAAAGTCATGCCCATTCTCCTTGACCTCTCACGTCCGTGGTTGAAAATGCCCGGACAAAACTTCGAAATATATGGAAACAAAGACTAAAATGTTGTAATAAATATACTAAAGCAAGACATGCACATCCCGTTGCAGCATAGACTGCATGGGACAGAGTCCTAAGGTGGTTTAATGTAAGTGAGGACACACATTGCTATGAATAAATGTTTATTTATGTAGAGGAATAATGCATTAAGAAATGTTTCTGCCCATGCCCCTGCATAGGGCATCCTTGACCTCCTTGTTCCTTAGGCTGTAAACAACAGGGTTCAGCAGGGGAGCGATGATGGTGTAGGTCACTGACAGAAGGAGGTCTTGTTCTGTAGAGTTTTCTGACTTGGGCTTGAGGTAGGCAATGGAGGCACAGCCATAATGGACAATGACCACAGTGAGGTGGGAAGCACAGGTGACAAACATCTTCTTCCAGCCCTCAGTTGAGGCAATCTTGAGGATAGTGGAGATGATGAGGACATAGGAGATGAAGACCAGACCCATGGGGACCAGGATGACAAATAAACTGACAACAAAATTGATTATCTCATTGACAGTGGTATTAATACAGGAGAGTTTCATGGCAGGGAGGATGTCACAGAAGAAATGACCAACCACCCTGAGACCAAAAGGTCAGGTAAATATGGATGTTACCTGGACAGCTACCATGGCCAGCCCAATGCTAAAGGCTCCACACACCAGCTGGACACACACCCTCGTGCTCATGATGACCATGTATCTTGGGGGATTGCAGATGGCCACATAGCGGTCATAGACCATCACTGTGAGCAAGAAGTAATTGTTGATGGCCAAGGTAACAAAGAAGAACAGTTGGGTAGTACAACCTGCTAGAGAGATTGGCTGGGTCTGGGCTACCAGGCTCGAGAGCATCTGTGGAATGATGACCAGTGTGTACACTCTCTCAGAGCTAGCCAGCATGCTCAGGAAGAAGTACATGGGAGTGTGGAGGTGACGGTCAAAGTGGATGATGGTCACGATGATGGCATTGCCAGCCACGGTTAATGTGTACATGATGAGAAAAACCACAAAGAGAGTGATCTGATGTTTGTAGAATCTGGAGAATCCCAGGAAAACAAACTCTGCTACTTCTGTGAAGTTCTTTCTTTGCATTCTTTTTTTTTTTTTTTTTAATTATACTTTAAGTTCTAGGGTACATGTGCATAATGTGCAGGTTTGTTACATATGTATACTTGTGCCATGTTGGTGTGCTGCACCCATCAACTCGTCAGCATCCATCAACTCATCATTTACATCAGGTATAACTCCCAATGCAATCCCTCCCCCACCGCCCCATGATAGGCCCTGGTGTGTGATGTTCTCCTTCCCGAGTCCAAGTGATCTCATTGTTCAGTTCCCACCTATGAGTGAGAACATGCGGTGTTTGGTTTTCTGTTCTTGTGATAGTTTGCTAAGAATGATGGTTTCCAGCTGCATCCATGTCCCTACAAAGGACACAAACTCATCCTTTTTTATGGCTGCATAGTATTCCATGGTGTATATGTGCCACATTTTCTTAATCCAGTCTGTCACTAATGGACATTTGGGTTGATTCCAAGTCTTTACTATTGTGAATAGTGCCGCAATAAACATACGTGTGCATGTGTCTTTATAGCAGCATGATTTATAATCCTTTGGGTATATACCCAGTAATGGGATGGCTGGGTCATATGGTACATCTAGTTCTAGATCCTTGAGGAATCGCCATACTGTTTTCCATAATGGTTGAACTAGTTTACAATCCCACCAACAGTGTAAAAGTGTTTCTATTTCTCCACATCCTCTCCAGCACCTGTTGTTTCCTGACTTTTTAATGATCGCCATTCTAACTGGTGTGAGATGGTATCTCATTGTGGTTTTGATTTGCATTTCTCTGATGGCCAGTGATGATGAGCATTTTTTCATGTGTCTGTTGGCTGTATAAATGTCTTCTTTTGAGAAATGTCTGTTCATATCCTTTGCCCACTTTTTGATGGGGTTGTTTGTTTTTGGAAAAAACTGCTTTAAAGTTCATATGGAACCAAAAAAGAGCCCGCATATCCAAGACAATCCTAAGTCAAAAGAACAAAGCTGGAGGCATCACACTACCTGACTTAAAACTATACTACAAGGCTACAGTAACCAAAACAGCATGGTACTGGTACCAAAACAGAGATATAGACCAATGGAACAGAACAGAGTCCTCAGAAATAATACCACACATCTACAGCCATCTGATCTTTGACAAACCTGAGAGAAACAAGAAATGGGGAAAGGATTCCCTATTTAATAAATGGTGCTGGGAAAATTGGCTAGCCATAAGTAGAAAGCTGAAACTGGATCCTTTCCTTACTCCTTATACGAAAATTAATTCAAGATGGATTAGAGATTTAAATGTTAGACCTAATACCATAAAAATCCTAGAGGAAAACCTAGGTAGTACCATTCAGGACATAGGCATGGCCAAAGACTTCATGTCTAAAACACCAAAAGCAATGGCAGCAAAAGCCAAAATTGACAAATGGGATCTCATTAAACTAAAGAGCTTCTGCACAGCAAAAGAAACTACCATCAGAGTGAACAGGCAACCTACAGAATGGGAGAAAATTTTTGCAATCTACTCATCTGACAAAGGGCTAATATCCAGAACCTACAAAGAGCTCTTTGCATTCTTTAATTGCAATGTCTGAAAGCAATGCAAGAAGTCAACGTCAAGAAATTCTTATCATGATATGAATTCTAGAACAAGGATAGAGCAATGACTGTAGAAAACACTAAGAAAAAAAGTCAATTTCTCTGCTTTGTAATCAGAAGCGTTCTAGCTCATGTTATATAGCTACTTCACCATCTTCTCCCTTTTCTGTTTGTGCTGTCTTCTTAATCTTCTAGCACTGCTGATACTGTTAAGCCTCTGGCCAAGGAATTGCCAATATGTGACACCACAGCCCATATCTTTTCAAAGTGCCACCACAAATGTGCTCTTTTGTAGCACATGGAGGAAGGCATTTTCCTTTACAATATGCATGGCACAGGGGTCCCATCCCATGCCATCCTGTGAAAGTCCACACAGCTTAGACAACAAAATGGGGGTGAGAGAGTTGGACTTACTGAATTAGAACCATTGGTGGATAGCTTCTGGTGACAGTGTAGGGGAACAGAATCAAGGTCAGTGAGAGCTGACCTTTGGGAACACTTCAGTGGGAGCGAAGATGAGGTATTCTGGGCCCAGCCTAGATGGTCTAGGGGAGGCAAACCATTGGCAAAATTGATTTATTATGAAGGTATTAACAGGGGCTTAAGGTTTGGAGATGTGTAAACTAGAGAGAGAAGTGGAAGCTGTTGGAAAAAGAGAGAAGAGAACCAGCAACACAACAGAAAGTTGGACCTCGAATTAAAAAAAAAAAATAGCTGATTTATTTTTGACGGAGGGAATTCTAAGAATAAAGAGGTGTACTATTTGATTTAAATTGTTTGCTGAACTATATTGTAATGTAAACTCCCTTGAGAGCCTCAAGAGCCTATGTTTAAAGCTTTTATGTGTATAATTTTCAGTTAGTGGTAGTTAGGAAGTAAAGAGAAGTAGATGATGGCACAGTGCAGAAAAAGGTATCATGTGCAAGGAGTAAAATCCAGACTGAGGAAGAAAAACTACTAGCCTGTAATGACTAGAAGAAATACAAGGCCCCTCCTGCCCTCCCGTCCCCCTTACAAGCACAAACCACTAGCCTGTGATGACTAGAAGAAATACAAGGCCTTCCCCTGCCCTCCTACCCCGTTACAAGCACACACAATATTTGATAGAAATTTGGTGAGTGGGTCTGGGATTTCCATCATGTATCAAATGATGATTTGAACCATTTTGCTTAAATAACAAATAACACTAACAGGCTGGGGGATTTTGGCACAGTTAGGAAACTGCCACTAGGAATCTAGGAAACACTGTGGGTGTTTTAGAAAATAGTCTATCATGGAAAATGAGGCAAATATTTCGAGTAGAAATGAGTGTGTCACTAAAATTAAAGGAATTTGCCTTAAAAGACCACTGAGATACGAGTTGGATAGGCAAAGATTAAAGAGAGTGACAGTGCAACTCCAAGCAGCCTTTTAGAAAGGATAGGATGGAGCTATCGCTATGTAAATTTAAATTTACTAAAATAAAAGAGAATTAAAAATTCAGTTAGTCGGTCGGGCGCGGTGGCTCAAGCCTGTAATCCCAGCACTTTGGGAGGCCGAGACGGGCGGATTACGAGGTCAGGAGATCGAGACCATCCTCGCTAACCCGGTGAAACCCCGTCTCTACTAAAAAGTACAGAAAACTAGCTGGGCAAGGTGGCGGGCGCCTGTAGTCCCAGCTACTCGGGAGGCTGAGGCAGGAGAATGGCGTGAACCCGGGAGGCAGAGCTCGCAGTGAGCTGAGATCCGGCCACTGCACTCCAACCTGGGTGACAGAGCGAGACGCCGTCTCAAAAAAAAAAAAAAATCAGTTAGTCACACTAGCCACATTTCAAGTGATAAAAAGCTACATGTGACTAGTGGCTACCACATTGGACAGCTCAGCTGTCAAACATTTTCTTTTGTTGGTAAAAGTTATGCTGGACTGTGCTGTTGTGGTGTCCTGCCATGAACAGACGTGTGGAATACGTTAAATAATAACCACAAAATGAGATATTTAGAAAACAATACTATGATGTGCTGCCATATGGTTAGGAATATTTGCATGTATGTGTGTGTGTGTGTTTGTGGATGTTCATAAATATTTGCATATGTGGGGGAAAAAGCCTGAAAGAATATGAACTTGATATTATCATGAATTAGTTATATTGTGCTGGTGGTGCTATAGGGAACTTTGACTTTTATCATTTCTACAGGGATGATAATGGCTCATTTTAAAATATTTTAAGCATAAAATTATAACTCATAAATAACTTGGAGAAGTCAAGGAGGATGACAACTGAAAACATATATTCAATTGATTAAGAAGGAGGCTACCAATGACCTTATTGGCCACAGCTCTAGTAGAGTCCTGGGCTGGAAAGCCTGATTATGTGGAGTAAACAAAGAAGAATTTTGTTAATGTGTCAGATGAGAACAACAGATCTCTTGTGCCTTTTCCCTTTCCTAATGAGGCTATTGCAATGAATGACAAAACATAGTTAAGGCTATGTTGAACCAGGAAAACTATAGACGTATTTGGAGTAGGGAAGGAGGGAACATACAAAACTGAATTAAATCAGGAGGAGGAAAAATCTTCTGGTATCTTTAATTTAGGAGCTGGAAAGTGTTGCTTTCACCCCAAATCAGTCACTGATTTGTTGTAAAAATGTTTCATGTAAATATAAATTTACTTTCTTGGAGTAAGTTGTGAAGATATAGACACGATGGCTGAGGACTAGATGCAGGGAAACTGGGTCAGGTACATAAGCCCAGGAAAAGAAGTTTATTGCCTATGGTATACATTTGAATTGTATGGAATGGGCAACAAAATAATATCTTAAGATATTCATAAAACTTGGGGAAACAAATGCAAAAATGAAACGTCAATGTAAGATTTGGGAGCAAGAATAGCCCCTTCAAACCAATGTTCTTTCCATGTTGTTTAGTATTTATTTGGAGGAAAGGTGTGTGGTGTGTGAGGGAAAGGTAAAGCCCTGCCATAGGGGAAGCTATCATTTCTCCTGCATGTGGAGCTCAGCTACAGGGGATCTCCCAACACTAGGCTTAGCCCAAACAAACAAACAAACAAATGAGCCCCACAGTGATTGGGCTTTGTCCTGCATAGAGTGCACTTAGTGGCCATCCACACCTCCTAGAGTAGGTGTCATTGCTCGCCCTGGTTTTTCCAAGTGTTCTTCCCAACCACATCACTCTCCCAGAAAGGAGTTCTATTATGTGTTTCACTTCATTTTGCTACCTATCCAACGATGTTTTGGAGTTCCTTTATGATTCAGGGCAATTGCCTGGTTGTCTCATTTTTTAACCTGTCACTTTCTGAGGTGCAGAAGCAATCTAAAATTATTACTGTGAGAAATTATGGCTCAAATGTCAAATACACAGCTGTTACTGTCCCTGGAAGTGAGGAAGGCCCTGGTGAGAGAGACAAGGAAGTCTGAGACACAGGAGGAAATCACATTGTTAGTTCTCCTTGGTCTTCTTGGAGCCTTACACATACAAAATCAGGCAGCAATGTTTAGCTTGGGAAGGGAGAAGAGGTCCCAGAGGGTACCGTGGAGCCAGAGAAATGTGTGGAATGGGTGGGTTGGTCTCACCCATGGAGGTTTGCCAGGGTGAGTTCTCAGTGGTTAGAATGTGTCTCAGTGAACTTAAGGGCTGTGTTACACCAGATGGCTACCCCCACCCCTCTCTCTCTCTTTTTTTCTACTTGTTGCTTTTTTTGAGTCTCCACCCAGCCAGAAGCAAGTGCAGCTGAGTACAGTAGCAGCAGCCCTTCTACCACCCAAATCTGGGCCTTCTCTGACTGAACCCTAAGGGTGTTTCTGTGGAGGGAACACACCAGTGGATAATCTCAAAAGCACAGTATAGAACAGAAAGAAGCTTTCAAAATGATTTATACATTCCGGAAGGATAAAAACCCTGTGGGAGAGTAAAAATACTGAAATGTGCTCATGCATCAAAATGTTAGTCATGAAGTCAATATTCCTACCAGAGGAAAAAGAAAAATAAAGTGGAGGGGAAAACACAATTTGAAAGTGTAAAGGAAATGCCATTTGCAAGGGGAAGAAATTATTGCAACAGCCATGGATGCCCACAAATATTTTGATCTTTATTTATTTATTTATTTATTTTTTTATTTTTTATTTTTGAGACGGAGTCTCGCTCTGTCGCCCAGGCTGGAGTGCAGTGGCCTGATCTCAGCTCACTGCAAGCTCCGCCTCCCGGGTTCACGCCATTCTCCTGCCTCAGCCTCCCGAGTAGCTGGGACTACAGGCGCCCGCCACCTCGCCCGGCTAGTTTTTTTTTTGTAGTTTTTAGTAGAGACGGGGTTTCACTGTGTTCACCAGGATGGTCTCGATCTCCTGACCTCATGATCCACCCGTCTCGGCCTCCCAAAGTGCTGGGATTACAGGCTTGAGCCACTGCGCCCGGCCATATTTTGATCTTTATAAGCAAAATTTGATGCTGGAAACAGAATCTGTGTTAGAAAAATTAAAACATGCAGGTAGGCAAAACTTCTATAATTATGTTTTGTGTGTAAAGGAATTACACAGTTAAAAAAAAAATAGTGACCTGCCTTTTTGGTAGAGTTTCCATCCCCTCCCTTCCTTTCCCTTATTTTCCTTCCCTTTCCTTTCTTTTTTAAACAAAATAGATCTGAGGAGCCAGGGAAGGAGGAGTCAACATCTTAAGAAGCTGATGATCATGAAAGCTATTTGAATAAATAAGAGAATAATAACTTTTCTTTTGTCTAGAAGCCTTCTCAGACCCAAAAGTGTCCATCTACCTTCTGGAGTCTGTGGAATCTCTGTGTGTTCAGTTTAGAATAATTGTGACTAATTTACAAAAGATCAGTACAATTCTAGGAAATCTGATTATCATTTGTCTGGAAAAATAAATGACAGACTCTTGATGTCTTTAAAAGTTTAGCCTTATTTGATTCTCAGCCTTATTAGATTATTGGGTCACTTACATTTCACTGGACTCTGGCTGAAGCACAGGGTGACAGTCACAGAGTCCCTTTGGCCCTTTTTGCTTTGGCTCTAGAAGAGCTGCCCCCTTAAATTCTGTGATTAGAAAGAGACTCTCAGAGGAGACGTTCTTCTGTCTAGCTCTGGTCTCCTGCATCAATTTGTCAAGAGACTTACCATGTCTCCCATGGGTCTGCACAGAGTCAGAATCCAGAAATGAGCTGGAGGATCTCATTACAAGCAGATCACACCAGGAATATCGAGCAAGCTTTGGTCTCACATGGCCTGCTACTTATTTTTCTTCAGGGGAAAAAATAGCTAAACTCAGTTGAAGACATGTTGTCACATGGCGCCATCTTTTCTTCTTTTGAACCTCTGTTAGTGTTTGGTCCTTGGTCAGTTACTATCAGTGAGAATGCACTCATATAAAAGTCAGATATAGTGTCTCTCTTTGTATATAGAAAGGGCTTACATCATTTCTCCTACTAGCAGAGGCCATGCTTTGGTTTGGTTAGGTAAGAATTAGTTTTGGGGGTAGGAACTGAAAATGGAGCATGAGTGCTCTTTTTGATTTGTCAGAATATAAAAAGAAGTTAGGGCAGATGATTGAATTTGAGATCATCATCCTCCTCATCGTTATAGCTGACAATCACTGAACACTTGCACTGGGACTGAGTGCCAGAACAGGGACTGACCAGGTGTTTTGTATGCATTGTCAGACTGAATCCTCATAGGATCCCCATAAGGATACTGAGAGAAGCTGCTGCAACAGCTGGAGCTCTAGATGAAGTATTTGTCTTTGGCATCCCACCCTCATAGATTATGGGCTTCAGTGAAATATGCCAATAACATTAGATTAGCTTTGCTTCTGGATCCTGTGGTTGTATGTGACATGATGCGGGTGCCTTTACCAGTGCCCAAATCTCTCAAGTTAAACTCAGAAAAGTGACCACAGCCAGACAAAAACAAGATAGAAAATTCTGGAATACAAATTGGAGTTTAGTTTATATTATAATCAGCTATTTAGTCTTGACAAGACAAGAATTAAAGACAATTCAGGTCATGTTTCATTTTCTCTTCTTTCATTTGAATGGTCTTGGACACCTATTCTTTCTAAATAATGGAAAGTCTCATGAATACCTAAAAGGTCTCTACATTGCATTCCAAATGTGACTATACATTGATCCTATCCAGTGCAGATAAAATATTTTTTTTAAATTTCTACTTCAACTCAAGTCTTAGCTAAGGCATATCCCAAACTAAGAGGCCTCATTGCTTTAATCTCAGAGCTCCACCCAGAGTCTCCCACACAAAACTCACAGAAAACTACCTGCAAGCCTTCTCATCCAGGAAAATTATTTATGGACTTCAGTTAAAACCAGTCCTGAAGCTATGTGGCTAAATGCTCTTACCTGTTTTTCTATAGCCAAAAATAAGAATCAGATCTTTACTTGCGTAAGATAGAGTCAAAAATTGCTTTTCTTATTAGAGATGACTCCTGGTTTTAGCAACTCATTGTACATCTTATGTACTACTTGTTTCCTAGTATCTACCAGCCTTAGTGGCAAGTATGAGAAAGGGGATGATTATCTCTGTAATTGTTAAATCACTACACAACTATGTTCCTGGATTGTTGCGCCTCCAAATCCTTCCATTTTCTTTATAGATTCTGAATTATTCAAGTAGTTTCCTCTGTGACTTTTGCTGCTTTCTTTGTTGTGACAACAACTATATCTGAGAAAAATGCCAAGATGACGTTACCAGAAATTCCATCTTTATTAGTCCGTTCTCATGCTGCTATAAAGAACTGCCCAAGAGTGGGTAATGTATAAAGGAGAGAGATTTAATTGACTCACAGTTCCACAGTGCTGGGGAGGCTTCAGGAAACTTACAATTATGGCAGAAAGGGAAGCAAACACATCCTTCTTCACATGGTGGCAGGAAGGAGGATCGTGGAGCAAGGGGGGAAAAGTCCCATATGAAACCATCAGATCTTGTGAGAACTCACTTACTATTATGAGAACAGCATGAGGGTAGCCACCCCCATGATTCAATTAACTCCCACGGGGTCCCTCACACGACGCATGGGCAGTATGGGAACTACAATTTAAGATGAGATTTTGGTCAGGACACAGCCAAACCATATCACCATCTCTATTATAAATGATGTTAAAATGGACTCTCTTCAGTTTTGAATGAGCCATCAATATGATAGATATTTCTTTTGGCTGAAGTACAGACAACATAGAAGAAAGAGCTTACATGTAGTCATTTTGGATTCTGTTCAAAAGAGCCATTTTAAGAGGCAGAGGGTTCACAAGAACAAGAAACCTGTCACAAATACTCTATCCTGAGATCTGTGCAAGTAGTTGCAAATGATCACCAAGAATAAATAACATCTTTAACTTAGGGGAAAGTGAGAGGGGGACTATGATATCAACCTGAGATAGAAGAAAGCCTAAACATGTGAGGGATGGATTGCAATACAGGCTGATTATTGTCAGGAGAAACCCACATGTAGTTAACACAGACTTATTCGAATGTAAATTCCAAAATAGCAAGCATCATGATTGTTTTACTCAATATTATATTTTCAGTACCTGGCATTGCCTGGCGTATTTTTGAGAAGTTGCTTAATAAATAGTTGAATGAATGGATTATAGCACTTGGAAGTACACTGGTTTCATTTCTAAAACTTGTTTTAGGTTCCTAGGCAAAGGGGTTGTTAAACCAAAACACAATGTTAGTGAACATGATAGAAATATCTGATATGCAAGAATAGACAGACCCTTCTAGTACTCATAGTACAAGTTTATGGAAAGGTGGTTAATGTTAAGAAAGCATAAAGCAAGCCTTAACTCATGAGCTGTCAATCAGAAATTAATAATTTCTCATATTGCTAAAATCCCTGTCTACCTAACCAACTCAATGTTCTAAATAAGTTCTACTTGTCTTAGTCCATTTTGTGTTGCTATAAAAGAATATCTGAGACTCAGTGATTTATAAAGAAAAGAGGTTTATTTAGCTCATTGCTCTGCAGGCTGAGAAGTTCAAGATCACGCCTCTGGCTTCTGGTGAGGGGTTTTGTGTTGTATCAAAACATGGTGGAGAAAGTCAAAAGGGAAGTGAACATGTGCAAAGAAAACAAAACCTAAAGGACACCCTGGTTTTATAACAGCTAAATCTGGCAAGAACCAATCTGATCCCACAAGAGTTAATGTACTTTCATAAGAGTGAGAACTCACTCATTACCGTGAGAACTGCACCAAAACATTCATGAGAGACCCACCCCCATAGCTCAAATGCCTTTCACTAGGACTCACCTTCCAACAACACCATATTGAGAATAAAAGTTCAAGATGAAGTTTGGTGGAGGCAAACAAACCATATCCAAACCATCTTACCACCTCACCAGAAATGAGGTTGAAATGTTCTTATGAAGCCCCTGCTGCTCCATTTAAGTACTTCAGCAAGTCTTCACAGGTGCTGTCTGGTCCTCTCTGCTTCTACCCCATTGCCCCATTATGGAGTTTCTAGATTCTATCCTATTTCTTCAAATCTGGCTACTGCCTCTGTTCATTCTGGCCAAATGGCCTCATGAGTTTGAAATAATCACATTGGTTACCATCCTGAAACTGTTCTGGATGCTATCTTTCTGATTCCACTGACATCATGCTCTACTTATTATCAGTGAGAAAAGCCTGTCTTATTTCAAATATATATAGCCCGAACTCCCTCTGGGATCCTTGCTTCCCTGGGAATGCAACTCATATCTGTTGATGATGAGCCAGGCACTGTGTTCCATGCTTTTCATAACCATAAAAATAACTACTAGTAATAGCATCTGACAATTATTTTGCAGTGTGATAGTTAGGATGTCACTTGCTCTGCTAACAGTTGTATCTGAAATGTACATGGAAAGTCCATTTCGGAGAGTATTCTGTGTGTATTCTCTGTGTACATTTCAGAGAGTAAGTGGGACCAGGTTATGGAGGGCAATGTCATATTTAGAGGTTTAAATCACGTCCTGTAAGAAGTGTGAATCCATGGAATAATTTCAGACAGCATATTCATGTAAGCAATATTCAGAGTATAACATTTTTTGATGACATCAGGACAGCGTTATGAAAATCAAGCATTGTACAGTCCTACTGAGGTTTTTGAGACATAAAGTTATGTTTGTCTTCATACAAAACTATCCCAGTCTCATACTTTTTTGGTTTTCATTCTGACTTCTAGTTTTATTCTTCCTGTCTCATTACTTGCTGTTAGGTTCTCAACTATTGCTTACTTATTTCATTATAGTTGTCTCCCTGATGCAACCTCAGACATCTTTTTGATCGATTTGCAGCTGGAAAAACAGAAGAATTGTGATTGCAATTCCACACATATTTTGAATCGTTATTAAAATGATTGTTAGTAGCTTTTAAGTATTGCCACTGTCCTGCTCATTGAGTGCCCTGGTTTTGTGATACACCTTTCTAGTTACTTATAGGTTTTCCTCCCCATACTTGGCAATTTGATTGTTCAGGATAATGAAACACCAATTACCAGATAAGTAGCAGATGGATAAGTAGTAGATATAAGATAAAGATATGGGACTATGATAAGCACTAAACAAATGCAGGTAGCATAATACAATATACAGTTTTTAATTCGGCAGACATACAGATAGGGAATTCAAAGAAGAAAGAGCTGCAGGTATAAGATCTAGTATCCAGTTGCTTTGAGCAGATCTCTTAGACGGTCATTTCATTTTCAAGTGATCTTGTTGAGTCAAGACCTCAGACCCACACCAGGGGTTTGATGATGACATATCCTTTGATTTCATAGTTCAGAGCCCGCCAGTCCAGGATATTGGCAGGGACTGGGGTACCCTGATAGGCAGACAGGATCTCTTCTGGGGGCAGTACAGAGTTCCACATGTACAAATCCCCAATCTCTCCCACAAAGGACTGGCTCTTATCAAACTTGCCGCCATAGGAATCCTGCTCCTGCCCCAGGACGATCTTGGGATGAGCTTCCACAGAGTAACCCTGTCGCAGACCCTTTTTCACCAAAGGTGTCCCATTGATCCAAAATTCAGCAATACCTGATGAGGACTCCCAGCTAACACAGATGTGCACTGGAGCCGGGAGCTTTTCAATAACTTTGAATGTAACTTTTTGTCTTCCAATGTAGAGACTATAATCTCCAACTCTTTCTTTATAAACTACTAGCTCATTATCCTTTCCCTGGGTATTGTAGGAGAAGAGGCTGTAGGGACGGGAGAGATCAGTGTAGGCTCGAAAACACAAGGTAAAGTTCTGCAGAGGCTTCTCCAGCTGTGTGATCAAGTTTACATGATCAGTAACAGATTCTCTAGGAAATACAAACACCTTCCCACTGAGGTCTGTGGGATAAAGAGAGAAAGAAAGATAATGACCTTCAGCATAAATGCAGAGAAAAGATGTCTCAGCTTCAACCATTTTCTCACTTTATGATTCTTCATCATTCCTTGACCTCCTTACCTGTGTGAGCAAAGGCTTCCAGGAGGCTGGTGAGGACAGAGACCCAAAGCAGCAGCTTGTTCATATTCCTGGCTTAGGGCTATTATAGCAGGAGCAGTGACCAGGATGAGGGCAGCAGATAACACAGTGGCTGTCCCCCTAGCGTCTGATATTCACGCCCTTAGACTTCAGGCTATTCAGGGTTTATATGCGCTTTGGGTGAGGATAGGGGAGGAAGAACACCAATAATGTGTGAGGGATTTTCCAGGTCTGCCCCCTGGCCCTTACGGTGAAGGAGTGGTGAGGCCCTGAGCTGGAAAATCAATGGGAGTTATTTATTAGAGACAAGTGACGGCTAGAGCTCCAACTCCTGTGACCCAGATTTTATTGCTGGGAAGAGAGTCATTGCAGGGCAGTAGGGTTATGGATGGGATGAGGCGCTGGGCTGGCCATGTCAGCAGAGTCTCTCTCTGCTCTCTGGGCCCCTCTCTCTGATGGCTCTGTGCTCTGCCAGAAGCTCCTGAGCCATGTGGAGTGTATTGCTGAGCTCAACCCTCTCGTGGGCTATGGGAACAAGGCTTTTTCTTTCTTTTATAGTTCTCAAGTTGTCTTCTATTTGTAGGATATTCTAGGATTCTACTTTCTGCTGAAGACCCTAAACAGTGCCTTCACCTTTGCCTAATTCAACATCAAGTAATACATTCAGGCAAAGCTAAGGGGAAAGAGGGACCTGGAGAATAAACTTTCTGTCCCCATGAAGCTTAGTATTTTTCTGCTACTTCTACTCAGCGCTTTTTTTCTTTTGCGTATCATGGTACTTCCTTATCCTAGATCTTTCCATTTCTCATTATTACTTGTTTTTCTGGTTACTTCATACTACCTGCAGAGATGTCAACATCTCCCCAAATTTTTCTCTCCTCTTCTTTGAGTCCTGGGTCATTGAGTGTATATCTAATCCATCTTTGGTGATGACTCCACTAATACTCACATTTATTCACTAATTCTCAGGTACTACACTAGGTGCTAGGGATTCAGTGGTCACTGACTCTTGCACAACCCCAGAGATCTCCATCTTCATTCTTTCTACATCTACTTCATTCTCTCTCTGTACAGTTTATTAACCACCACTCAAACCTTGTCTGCCTCTGAGATATCAAACTGATGTTCCTCTTTCTAGCCACATTATTTCTTTCTCTCTCATCCCTAAATTATATGGCATCTTGTTTCTCATCCTATTGTTTAGCCTCTTATTCACTCTTTCTTCTCTTAGGTCACCCCAGACCTAATCAGCCTTTTCAATGACACAATCACTGCCACCAAGAATACACTTTCTTTATCATTGTTCAAAGTATCCTTCCTATTCTTATCCCTGGGGAGTTTCCATTCTCTACTTTTTCTCTAAATGGAAGCCCCGGTTGTGAAGCCTTATCTGGCCTGTTGCACAGTATGGGTTAGTGATAAAGTTGGGATTATGCATCTGTTGACTTTTGAATTAAATAACTATAATTTGCTTGGAAGCCGATGCCATTTGCAATCTGGCTTTAACATGGCTGTATCTCAGAATCTAATCCTATTCTCCAGTCAAACCCCTCTAACTGTTGTTCTTTATACATTCCTGGATTTTCTGATTTCATGACTTCTATTCCTTGCCTTCATTCTGTCTTGAATTTCTCTCTTATTTTTTTCTGTTTCTTAGAATTCCAGCCATTTTTCAACATTAATCTCAAGCTTATTTAGGTGATGGTTATACTGAAAGTCCAGACTTCACCACTATGTTATTGCTGTCTATGTAATAAAACTAAACTTGTATGCCTTGTATTTATACAAAAAATATGAAAAATAGAAAACAGTCTGCTTCATGAAAACTTTTCTAATGTCCCAACTATACGTTATTTTCCCTCTTTTGTACTTCCCATATGGTTAAGATAAAAGACTTTGGGATAGAATTCCAATGTTGCCATTTACTAGTGGCTGGCTATTCTGCTAGTCACTAAACCCCTCTGAACTTTAGTTTCCTTCTCTGCGAAATGAAGATAAAACTATCTACCTCACAGTGTTTCTCTAAAGATAAATGAGATACTATGATACACATAAAGTACATGGAACAGTATCTGAAAGGTTATTATTACCATCATTTTAGAGTCTTTATGGCTGTTACCATTATCTGTCTCGTATTATACCTATTACTGTGTTTATCTCTGATCCCTTCTAGATTGAATCTGGGTATTAGGACTTATTTATATTTAGATCATTGATTTTATCTAACAATTTTTCTTACACATGAAAATAAACTGTTATATATTGTGGAATCAAAGGACTCAACTTTGAGTGAGGATTTTTTCTTTACAAGAAACAGTTTATTAGCAACAAAAAGTACAATACAATTGAGTAATATGATCAGGTAATGCTGGAAGTAGGAGCAGGAAGGTAACCTTTCTTGAGAACCCAGGGACTATGCAATTCCCTAACATTTCCAGATGTTAATTAATAAGTGCCATAAAACTCAGAGAACACAGGGCTCACCAGATGCTTTTAGTTTTCTTCATAAATAAATAAATAATCATTCTCTTTAACAAAAAATGGTTTGCAAATTAACGTAGATGAGAGTCTTCTCTAATGGGAGATGAGTCCAGGGAACAGGTCTTGGGGATGAGTGACACAGCCTTAGACTCATGGTGAGAGAGCTTGGAGATAAGGGCTTTACGTAGCTGTTGAGGCCAAGTGCCAGGGTTTGTAGTTGAATATAAAAATGTTGTGTTCATACACTGTGAAGAGAAAAGCTTGGTTGGAAGGTAGGATCTATAGTAGAATTGGAAAATGGAGAAAAAGTGGAGTCTGATTCTGTTGTTTAGTTTCCTTCCCTGGAATATGCTTCTCAGGCCTTGGAAGAGAACAGCTTGCACTTCAAGGGTTGTCAAAACGGAAACTGAGAATTCTTTCTATTGCAGAAAGGAAAAGTTCTGATGTCAGGATGTGGGAAAATGAATCCTGGGTCTTCAGAACTGGGAGCAATTCTCACAGTGAGCCAATCCTCACTGTTGCTGGATCCTCTTGGGTGCCTTCCTGCCAGTGAAAGTTCAGGTCAAGGTAGTGGCACCTGTCTGGATGGCTATGGAAGAGTTGAGGGTGGGGAAGAAAAGATACAGTATGTTGAAGAGAAGCAGGTCCACCTGTGTGCCCCAAACAGAGCTGTCTTGGCTACATTAATTGCCCATGCAACAAAGTTTGCCCTTAGAGAGCATAGTGGAAGAAGGCATCGGCAGCAGCAGAAAGAGGATCTGACTCGGAGCTTCAACAAGGCAGAAGTATGAGATATAACTGAAGATCACCTGAGTGATTAAAGAATACATTAAAGATGCTTTCTGAGACATTAGGTGTTTGTAGAAGACATTAAATCACAATAACCGATGAGTAGAAGACATTAAATCACAGTAACCAATGGGAATAGGAAGAGACTGAGTAGAACACAGGGTAGAACAAGATTTGTGTTCAGTAAAAAATTATTTACTGTGTGTTCTGTTAGCTGTAAGGGAATTTGAGAGCATTTAGATGGAAAGAGGCAATGGACGCATGCATCAAGAGTAACTGATTATCACTCTGATATGTGGTTGGATAAAACCAACAATACACAACTTAGACTGATGGCAGGGTCTCATTGTAAAGGCAAAAAAGGACAAAGATGAGAATTTTAAAAATATAGAATATGGAACCATATTTCTGACTGCAAATGATGTGGAAAAACATGGCGCTGCCAGTGCAGGTAGGACAATTGAGAGGATGTTCACTTGGAGGAGGTGGAGGGTAGGTGGTAAGCTTGGTTCCTCAATTGTTAAATTTGAAATGATAGTATGACCTACATATAAGAAAGGTCTTGGAGAATTTGAAACATGTGACTGTCACTTGGAATTAGAGATACAGGTTTCAGAGGAATCAACATATAAATGATAATGAAACAAAAATGAATTTTGTCTTTCAGTGGAAGAGAGAAGAGAGAAAAGGTCAGAGAGCCAAGCACTGACTTGAGGAAGCATTCACATTCATGGTGTTAGAGACAAGATAAGAATGGCAGGTGGGGAGGGACGTGGGAGACAAAAAATTATGTTTGGCAGAGAGGATGGTGTGTGGTGTCATGGAAACCAAGTCAGTGTAAGTGTCCAGGAAGCAGTATCCAGTGGTATTAAATGCATCAGAGAGATCTAAGTTGAATGTGTGCTGGATTTAGCAATAAAAACTTCATTGGTAACCTTTGAAAGAGCAATTTTCATAAAGTGAGCATGTCAGAAGCCAAGTTTCAGGGAATGATGGAGGGAGAAAGAGGAAGGGAGTTTGTTTCCTAAGGTTCAGTAATTCTGACAAAGAACAAAAGGAGAGAAACAAGATTCTCCACAGGAGACTCGGGATTCAATGTATATTTCCCACACAGTTTATAGATTGTCTCTTCTTGACAGAGTGGCTATCATGTCTTTGTTGCCCACCTCATAACATTTCAGCCAACAACAGAGAAAAATCAGTGTCCACCTGAGATTACAACTGACCTTTCTACCCAAGTAGCTCTTTCAGGCTTTAAATGCCAGGCTCAGGCTGCTGTGAACTCCTACCTCCCCTTTGCAATTCTGGCAGCTTCACAAATTGGTCAGTCCCTTTCCAGGTCGTGCTGATACACCGGAGTCTTTTCGTGATCTCATTTCTCTGTTCCTAGTTTCAGGGTTCATTTATAAAAGAAAATCTCTGCTAAGTTTTTTTTTAATTTTCTACTTTTAGGTTTAGTGAGGCACCTCGACCATATTACCTCACTGAAATCTCACTTTGTGTTCAGAATTCACCTGAAGCTGCTCTCTGGAATGTCACCATATCTCTATCTTAGTCTTTATCTTTCTTGACATCCCTTCACGCTCACACTTCTATTTGAACAACCCATTTTTACAGTTTTATAAAATACAGATTTCATTGCTGAGATTAGTGTTTATTCATTTTTTAAATATAAATTTTTAAATAAAATTTACCATTCACTGGCACCCACTGGCCACAGCCATCTTCATGCTGTTCACAATCCCCTCATAATACCTGGGTCTTCTGGGAGGAGATGTGCAAAGAAGAAAAATATAACAGCAGGGACTCAGTGTAACTCTATATCTTGAGTATGTTTAAAAGTTCCCTCCTCTATGTCTAGGATTATATTTTCCAGTCCACAGTGATAGGCAATACATGCATTGAAGATGCAGAAGCAGATTCCTTGCTTGTGCAGCTACAAGAGGTCTTGGCTAGAGCTGTCTTACGCTACTCCTGTCATCTTGTCAACTATGCCATTTTCTGCTCATGACAGAAACATGGCAGCACGAGAGTTTTCTTATGCTGATCTATTTTATTGTTATCCCTAAAACTTCAAAATACAAAGAAAGAACCTCACAGAAGCTGACAAAGTTCACCTTGCTTGGTTGTCTCCAGCTTCTGTGAGTGATGTCATCCACATCTTAACTTCAGCAGGGAATGCCATGATCTTGACTCTCACCCACATTGGTCATGTATGTTTTCCTAAGAATGCTGGTTAGTTCAGAGACTTTATACACTAGTCCCTATTCCACAATACTTTCTAGTCTCATAGCTCAGAACCAGGATATTTTCTTGGTTGTTGTCATCTTTTTTAAAATTTCTGGATTCTTTCTTTCTTTTTTAAAAAAATTTATTTAAGATTAAAAAAAATTTTTATGGGTACGTAGTAGGTGTATATATTTATGGGCATCCACTGTGAAATAAGCTTATCATAGAGAATGAGGTATTTATCCCCTCAAGCATTCATCCTTTGAATTATAAATAATGATCTTTGTCATAGTGACCACCATTGACTGCTGTGTATTTGGGAATTCCCGGAGTGCACAGTCTTTGTGAATAAGAGGGTATGTGCCCAGTTGGTATGTGGTGCCTTTTGCATTGGCCTGGTCATGACAGTGGTCTAAATAACCACAGTGTCACAGAGGTACAAAAGGAGCACATATGCTATTTAGACCACTTCTTGTTTGACACCCTTCTTGTCATGAAACTCTCCTGCATTGACAATACTATCTATGAAATAAACAGTATTTTATTCACCACACATGTATGCAGGTGTCCATGGGTTTGGTTTGCCTTTTCTATATTGACGTCCTTGTTACCTCCATCATGCTTAGAATTTCCTAATCTGAGGTCTTTGCCACTTGTGCCCCCCAACCGCTACCTCATCACGGTCATTTTCTATGTCTGTGCTTGTACTGCCTACCTCAAGCACAAGCTAATGAACTCAATAGAAAACAGATCTTCTATAAGAGGCCTACATTGTCAGCATTCATTCTGCCTTTGGACACTGTTGTTTACACTCTGAGGTACCTGGAGGCCAAGGATACCATGTACAGAGCTGTGGACAGAAATATTTCTTAACAGATTGACTCATTTCGTCAGGAGACCTTTAGTCCAGGGCAATGTTTTTCCTGCTCATAAACATTTTGCATCTCACAAGAAGACCAAATAGAAAGCTCTGTTGTGAATTGGTTCAAACACTTAGACTGCTTTTCTACTTCTAGAAAGAAGGCAGAATCTAGGATTTCTGCTCAGGGTGCACATTACTGCAGAGGCGGGTGGCACTCCAGGAGCATTTTGATGACTTATTCTTATGTATGAGCGAGTTGATTGAAAATCCTCCTAGCTCCCACTTCACCTGGCCATTTGGTGCTTGACTTTTGTCCTTGAGTGGAGCAGAACTACTGATGATAATGGCAGCAGTGACTTCAGTTAAAGAATCCCAGGGACCACCTGAGACTTTCTGCAGCTCCATGATTTCAGCTTTATGACCCTTAATTGACATTTCAAAAAGGCTTTCCTTGCCATGTGCTGATTGAAAAATAAATAGTTTAGCAAAGAGAGGTCCTTCTTTCCATGAATTCATCCCCACTGGCCACTTAAATAGTGTGTATTTAGGTGAAGTACTCTTTACTTCTGTAGGAGGAAACAAAGACTTTTTAAAACCACATTATTGCTGCAGCCCCAGAAGCTGAGAAGAAAGAGAACAGATGGGTGGCTCTTCTCAAAGAATGGTGCCTTCATCTGGATGTCCTCTTCTTAAACATTTATTTTCTTGTTCCTTGAAGGCTTTCAGGAATTGTTAATTCCACAGTAGCTGCATGGTAACTGTTGATTGGTGGTGGCTTATTTTGGATAAGTGGCTTTGGTTGCTCTTCTCTAAGTGTGGACCACAATTTTCAATAATTTAAAACTCCAAGTACTATTTTTCCCTTCTTCTGGGTGGGTGAGAGGTAGTGGGATAAGGGGCTTAAAGTTTATTTTTGTGTTTCCCAGCAGAATTTTTCTTCTGAAGAGCTCTTCTCTGCTCATATCTTACACTTTTTCCTTGGTGAGTAGTTACATGTGTAATTAAGAAAATTATCACGTGTATCCACTGTGAGACAGCGCTACAAGGTACCCTCCCAAAGCCCAGGTATAGTGGTATCTATTTCATACACTACTATATTTTGGGAATAAGTGACTCATTATTGCTTCAGCCCAAGGTAAACTCTTTCCATTTTCTGTCTTATACTTTTGCTATACATATTTTTGTAACCACAGAAGCAGGCCTGAGGCACATTTTTGGTCACTTGTGATCTTCTCTCCCTTCAACAGATTGCTGGAGGTCGAGGGTCCCAGGTATAGTGGGTGCCCTTTTCTCTCATTTGACAGAACTGTGTATGTTAACAGGTGAAATCAATGCCTCAGTGATAATCAGCACATTTTGTGCCTTCAGGGGTGATTCTGAAGCTGAAGTCCCTAGGTCCCTAGGGGGTTCTTGAATGAGTTTCAGTGGGTTTGTAAACTCCCTGAAATTGTGTGCAAAATATTGCAAATGTATTTTTTCACCAGATTTTCAAAGAAGCCAAGGTAAGAATCTATAGAGTTTTACAAAACTATTTTGAGAAAAAATTACAGTAAGAAGTTTTATATTGCAACATTATATGTCTACATGAATACACATATAAATATATCTTTAAATTATCATAAAACAGCACAAAAGCTTATGCCAAATCCTGGAATGTTTGAGAAATGATAAGGAGTGCTATGAGACAGAGAGGTGGGACTAGAGGAGAGAATGATAGAAAATGTATTTGAAGAAGCTGGGCTCCATCAGTGGTGATAACGGTAGGGTTCACCACCATTATCATAATCATCATGATTCGCTACTCTACTCTCTTCTCTTCTACTCCATCCAAACAAAATTGATTGCTTTTTCATCTCTTCTTTCATAGAACTTTGCAAATACCTTTAATATTTTTGTTCTTATTATGGCGTTATTTCCAGTTTTAAAAACGCATCTTTTTTTCCCAATAGAAAATGTTGTCATATTTTCACTCAAAATATAAATGCCAAGTATTGATAATGTACCAGTCACTTGCCTAAGCCAGATATGGCCTTTACCTTTAAGAAGCGCAGGGTCTGAAGAGAGCAACTAACATGTAAAAAAAGTGCAGACGTTGGGGTAGGTGCACAACTAGGTAGGTGATGGTGGTAGGGTGGTAGGCGTTACAAGCCTTTCAGTCAATCTCCAGAGACTTCATAAATGATTGCTTCGATAATTCTGACCAGTTGAAAAGATGTCTGTTCAAAAGAAGGTTTTTGCTGAGCTCCACATGTTACTATTCCCTGAGTTTTTGTGTTTTCATTTTGTGATTTGGCTAATATCCTTTTTACCATAATAATTTCTTTCAGTAAATACATCTAGCCACTCTTCAAGTATCAAGTACTGCATCCACCACTAAGGATGCAGAGATGAGTCATACTTAGTGGTTCTGGGACAGTAACAATGTAATTTCTCTCTTTTACATGGCAGCATAATAGGAGCAGTAAAGGTTACATTACAGGGATCTGCAAACACAGTTAATGAAGGATCCTAACTATCACTATGGAAGTGGAGAGTTGGCTACCGGTGGGCTTTGTGCAGGAGGCAACATTTGATTGGGATCTGAAAAGATGAGTAAAGTCTGCTTTGTGACAAGGAAAAAAGGAGCATTGCAGACAGCTGGAGAATTCAGGAAGCCAATGTGCAAGCCAGTTGTGTTCAGATCTGTTTAGAAAATGCAGAAATTATAGAATATTTTAAAGTATATGAACACTTTGGATTTTATTCTTGTTGCTGTGAGCATATTTTTGAAGGATTTTAGAGGAGAGAAGTGATGAGAAGTACACATAAAATAAACAACTGTGACAGGAATAAGACAAGTCAAATGCACTAAATAGGAGGCTATATTAAAACTTACAAGATTTCAATCCACCCCAAATGATCTCATACATTCTTTGCTCAAGTGCTTGTTTCTAGGACATACCATGACCACTCACACCTTTGTAACCTTCACATTCCACTTCCTTTGTCAAAACCTGTAAGTGAAGGGCAGGGATGGTAAATCTCAGGTTTCTGTTTTGGGCAACCAGGTGATCAATGGGTGGTAAGAAACAGCCTCTCTGAAAAAGTGAAACTTAAGTTGAAATGTTTGTTAATAAAAATAGCAAGACATTTTAGATGATTTAAGAAACAGAAGTTTTCTTAGGAGATAACCACCATGACTTTCCCAAAGGCAGAGTCTCATGGCAGAAGCTTAAGGAGATCTGGTGTTATGGGAAGAGGAAGAAAGGAAGAAGAGCAGTGCTTTTCAAAGTAAATGTATTTTTTCTTTCTTTTTTTTTTTGGTGGGCGGGGGAATGAGCACTTTTCATAGGTTTGTCATTCATTTCCATGTGTTTCAGTTGGATATATCTTTAAATTAAAAAAAATGTTTTAAAGAAGCAATAGGATTCAGAACTCCAAAAAAATCAATGTTATCTTAACACATTTATTGATCACTTACTTTGTGCAAAAAGTCTCTGTTTTAGGCATCTTTGAGTTTTGCTTTGCAAGAAGTAAAGAAAGAAGCAAGACTTAAAAAGTTGAGAATAGACAACACCCATATTTGGTAAGGGTAATACTTGCTGTGGTAACAGACTTATTACAAAATCTTATGGCTTAATATTAATCCTTAATATTAAGAATTAATTAAGAAATATTTAATAATTAAGAAATAATATTTAAGTAATTAAATATTTAATTTACTTAAATATTATTTAATTACTTAAATATTATTTCTGGCTCATGTGAAATATAACTACATGCTCCTGATTGGCAAGAAGGTCTCCTCTAATTCTCAATTCAAGGACCCTATATCATATGGCTCTGCTTTTCTTAGGGCTTCTAAGAAAAGAAGTCCTGTGATGGATGTTCTACCTCCAGGTGACAACAGGAGAAGTACAATGAAAAAAACCTCACCTGCTTCTTTACCATGATGGGCTGGAAGTGGTACATGGCACTTCTGCATGCATTACTATGGCAAGAACTATTCCTGTGGCCAGGTGTAGAGGCAAAAGAGCTGGGAAATGTGGTTCTGGACTGGTTAACTGTGTCTCAACAACCATGCTGTATTCTGGCTGTGAGCGGGAGCATAAATCACTGGTGGAGGGCTAGCCAGCCATTTCTGCCATAGAATCCTATCGTTTTTAGAGTACAACTGAGTTTTCTGTACTGAGTTTTAAGTAGGTCCATAATGATTTTATTCTTAAAATTAATGTTTAGAGAAATTTTATTAAACACATCTACCATATGAAGTAACATTTTCTTCCTTAGTTTTATTTTTTAAAACTTCTGTGGTTGTTACTGTCTCATTTGGAAGCACTTCTGGAAGCTGAAAATCATCTTGTTCTGAAATGTTTCTGCTGGTCATATGGGCAGATTAGTGTTTTTGTCAGGAGGAGGGACAGTTGTTCTTAGAAATGAGTGAGGTAGAGAGAGAGAGAGAAACGGAGCTTTTTCAGTAAAAGGAGAGAAGAGACATTGAAAACCCAACTTAGACAAATTGACCTTCTGGAAACTCAAAAGGAGATTGTCTGCCAAGATTGCTGAGTGAGATGGAAGCTTGAAGATAAAGAAAATAGAAAGATTGAAGCAGATCTGTGGGTAATGTGATGGAGGGCTGGAGATGGGATAAATAAATAAAGGGATGGCTGCACAATCACACTTAAAATTCAACTGGCATTTGGCACTGCTGAGGTCCACCCAGCTTGTGCCTCCCTCCTTTGGACATCCATTTGCATGGGCCCATATTTGTAGGAGTAAACATCCTAAGAATGTTGTTCTGTGTTTACCGTTTGAGGATTCCATGTACTCCGTGTCCTCAGGACCCTGTCTTATGTGTGTTTCAGTGAGTGAGTCCAACAGAGGTATGCATAAGGAAGATTCTAACCCCAAGATGATGTAGCTCTTGAAGAAAGCAGGAGAGACTTCTGGGACTTATGATGATAAAGATGGGTGTTGCGGGGAGGAAAAAATGGCATGGAGCAAGTTTCAAGAGAGAAGAGTTTGTTTGGTAATGAGGCAAAAAAATTGATTGTTTCTGGACACAAGAGATTAAGTTTCATATTTGCAGTCTAGGAAGTATAGTGTAGAGAGAAAGATCATGGACTCCTACCCCAGGTGCTGGCTCCCTCCCAATCCTGTCTGCCTCTTTCTGACAGAACTCTACGAGTTACCTCCCAGTGTCTTAGGTGCCCGTCTGTGATAATGGGAATGATGACAGTACCTACCTCACTGGGTTTCTGTGGTGTTTAAATGTATTAATTTTGCATGAAGGATCTAGTACAGTGGCTAGCACACAGTAAATACTTTTACAATGTCAGCTATCTTTGTTATTTATATTCCTCTCCTTTACCTATCAGTTTTGTTTTTAAAAAATGTTGCTAAAAAAAAAACAGTATAGAGAACAAATTTAAAAATTAATGGAAGGAAGAACTCTTCTCTTAGTCTTTGAGTTTTAAAACATGAATGAATGCTATTATTAAATGCCTTTAAAAATCGATTATATGATCATACATTTTTTAAGTGAATATAATTTATTTCTTAGAACAGTTTTAGGTTTATGAATAAATTAAATAGATAGTACAAAGTTCCCCTGCACAGTTCCCCCACCCCTCCTTTTTTTTGAGACGGAGTCTTGCTCTGTCACTAGGTTGGAGTGCAGTGGCCCGATCTCAGCTCACTGCAACCTCCACCTCCCAGGTTCAAGTGATTCTCCTGCCTCAGCCTCCCAAGTAGCTGGGACTACAGGTGCGTGCCACCATGCCCAGCTAATTTTTGTATTTTTAGTAGAGATGGGGTTTCACCATGTTGGCTGGGATGGTCTCGATCTCTTGACCTTGTGATCTGCCCAGCTAGGCCTCCAAAAGGGCTGGGATTACAGGTGTGAGCCACTGCACCCAGCCACAGTTTCCCTTATTAATACCTTGCATTCATGTGGTGCATTTGTTACAACTGATAAACCAATACTGATACATTATTATTCACTAATGTGCATAACATTAGAGTTCACCCTTTGTGTTGTACATTTCTTTGTGTTTTGACAAATACATGTCATGTGTCTACCATTACAATGTCATACAAAATAGCTTACCTACTTAAAAATCCCCTCTGCTTTACCTGTTTATACTGCCTCCCCCTAGGAACCTCTGATCTTTCTGTCTCTACAGTTTTGCCTTATCTACAATGTCTTGTAGCTGGACTCATACAGTATGTAGTCTTTTAAGACTGGCTTCTTTTACATAGAATATGCATTTGAGGTTTCTTCATGTCTCTTTACGGCTTGATAGCTTATTTTCTTTTTATTGCTCAGTAATATTCCATTGTATATACATACCACAATTTGTTTATCCATTTACCTATTGAGACATATCTTGGTTGCTTCTAGTTTTTGGAATTATAGAGAGGCTGTAAACATTTGTGTGCCGATATTTGTATAAATATAAATTTTCAATTCATTTGGGTAAACACCTGGTGTGATTGCTGGGTCCTATGGTAAGACTATGTTGTATTTATTTTATTTTATTTTATTTTATTTTTTTTTTTGAGACGGAGTCTTGCTCTGTCGCCCAGGCTGGAGTGCAGTGGCTGGATCTCCGCTCACTGCAAGCTCCGCCTCCCGGGTTTACGCCATTCTCCTGCCTCCGCCTCCCGAGTAGCTGGGACTACAGGCGCCCGCCACCTCACCCGGCTATTTTTTTGTATTTTTTAGTAGAGACGGGGTTTCACTGTGTTAGCCAGGATGGTCTCGATCTCCTGACCTTGTGATCCACCCATCTCGGCCTCCCAAAGTGCTGGGATTACAGGCTTGAGCCACCGCGCCTGGCTGTATTTTTAAATAAACTATAAAAATGTATGCTAAAGTGGCTGTACCACTTTGCATTTCCACTTGCAATAACTGATCATTCCTGTTGCTTCTTCAATCCTGCCAGCATTTGGTATTGTCAGGTTTTTTATTTTAGAAATTTTAATTGGTGTGTAGTAGTATCTCATTGTTTTAATTTTCAGTTCTCTAAAGAGACACATTGTTGAGTATCATTTTTATGTGCTTATTTGCCATGTGAATACTTCTTTGGTGAAGTGTTTATTCAAATCTTTTGTCCATTTTTTATTGGGCTGTTTATTTTTTTATTGTTGAGTTTTAAGAGTTCTTTATATATTTTTGATAGAAGTCCTTTATGAGATATGTGTTTTGTAAATATTTTCTACCAGTCTGTGGCTTGTTTTTTCACTTTCTCAACAAAGTATTTTACAGAGCAAATGTTTATAATTTTAATAAAGTCTAACATCAAATTTTTCTTGCATTATACTTTTGGTGTTTTATCTAAAAAGTCATTCTCAAACCCAAAGTCACCTAAATTTCTCCTTTGTTATCCTCTATAAATTTTATGGTTTTGGGTTTTACATTTAGGTTTTATAACTCATTTCAGTTAATTTTTTTTGTGAAAGGTATGTATTTTGTGTCTAGATTCCTGTAGTCTTATGTAGTTAACAAGTTGTGTTAGCACCATATTTTGATGATCCTTTCTCCATTGACTTACCTGTGCCCCTTTGTTAAAGATCAGTTTATTTGCGTAGGTCTATTTCTGAACTCTTATTCCATTCCATTGATCCACTTGTCTGTTCTTTTTCTAGCACCACATCATTTTTTATTAAAGTCTTGAATAGTGTTAACTCTAGGATTTTCTTGTTCCGCTTCGGGATTGGGTTGGCTATTCAGGGTCTTCTTCTTTCTATGTAAACTTCAAAATCAGTTGTTAATATCCACAAATAATTTGCTAAAAATTTGATTGTGATTGCCTTATATCTATAGATCAAGTTGGGAAAACCAGTACATCTCTGTTTATTAGGATCTTTGATTTTTAAAATCAATTTTATAGTTTTCCTCATATAGATCTTGCATATATTTTGTTAATTTATACCAAAGTATTTCAATTTTTTGGTACTAATGTAAATGATGTGTTTCTAATTTCAAATTCCAATTGTTCATTGCTGGTACACAGGAAAGCAAGTGACTTTTGTATATTAACCAACAGCACACTTTTGTTTATTATCTTACAGACTTGCTATAATTGCTTATTAGTTCCAGGAGGGCTTTTTATTTTTTCCCAGTCAACAATAGATAATCATGTCATCTGCTAACAAATACCGTTTTGGTTCTTCTTTTCCAATGTATGTACCTTTTACTTCCTTGTTTTATTGTGTTAAGACTTGTGATACAATGTTAAATAGGAATAAGAGGGGACATCTTCCCAATCTTAGGAGAAAACATCTAGTTCCTTATCAAGTATGATCATATCTGTGGATTTTGAAAAGGATGATTTTTTTCAAGTTGGGTGTTCCCACTCCTATTTTCTGAAAGAGATTATGGATAATTAATATACTTTCTTTCTTAAATATTTGTTTCTTAAATTCACCAGTGAAACCATCTGGCCCTGGTGTGTTTTTTTTGGAGGATTACTAATTATCAATTTAATTTCTTTAATAGATGTTGAGCTATTCAGATGATATATTTCTCTGTGTGTGAGTTTTGGTAGATGATGTCTTTCAAATAATTTTTCCGTTTCTTCTAAATAAGTAAGCAAATTTGAGAGCATAGAGACATTTATATTATATTAATTTATTATCCTTTTAATATCCATAGGATTGGTAGTAATTTCTGATAGTAGCAGTTTGTGACTTTTTTTTTTTTTTTTTTTTTTTTCTTGGTTAGCCTGGCTAGAGGCTTATAAATTTTATTAATTTTTTTCAAAGAACTGGCTTTTAATTTCAATGATTTTCTCTTTCAATTTTTTCCTGCTTTTAATTCATTGATATCTGCTTTAATTTTTATTATTTCTTTTCTTCTTTGCTAATACATACGTTCAATACTACAAATTTCCCTCTGAGCACTACTTTTTCTGCATTTCACAAATTTTGACAAGTTGTATTTCATTTAGTACAAGCATTTTAAAAATTCTTCTGAAATGTCTTCTATGACTTACATTTTATTTAGAAATGTGTTGTTTAATCTGCATATTTTGGAATGTTCCAGCTATCTTTCTGGTTTTTTAAAAATAGTTTAATAGTATTTATTGGGGTCTAACAGCATGCTTTGGGTGATGTTTATTATTTCGTTAAGTTGTGTTTCATGGCCCAGAATGTGATCTACCATGGCAAAAGTTCCATGTGAGCTTGACAAGAATGTGTATTCCACTGTTGTTGAACAGTGGATTCCATAAATGTCAATTAAATTCTGTTGCTATTCAGTTCAACTATATCTTTTCTAATTTTCTGCCGGCTGGATCTGTCAATTACTGATGGTGTGGGGTGGTGTTGAAGACTGTGATTATAATAGTGAGTTTATCAGTTTCTCCTATTTCTATCAGTTTTTGCCTCATGTATTTTGGCCCTCTCTTGTTAGGCAATTTCCTTAAAACCAACTACAAAATATGCTAGCTGTTGTCATGGGAAAAATAGATGATATGCAGAAACAGATAAGTAATGTAAGCAGAGCAAAGGAAACTAGAAAAGAACCAAAGAAAATGTTAGAAATAAAAAATTTGTAGCAGAAATTAAGAATACCTTTGATGGATTTGTCAGTAGACTGGGTATGGTCAAGGAAAGAATCCACAAGCTTTTTCATTAGAAATCTTAGCATATTAATCATAGTTATTTTAAATTCCCAGGCTTCTAATCATTCCAAGATCTATGCTCTATCTGTATGTGGTTCTGATGCTTACTTGTCTCTTCAGACTTTTCCTCCTGCTTTTCAGGATGTATAATTTGTACATGATGTATTAGGCAATAAGAACTGAGGTAAATAGGCTTTAGCATGAGGTTTTAGATGCATTTATCTGGCTAAGAAGAGTGAAGCCGTGTTTATTGTTTACTGTAACCATAGTTGTCAAGTTCCTCTAGTGTTCTCATTTTTGTCTGCCTGTTTTCCTTGCGTGTTTCTAGAGACTCCTTCTTAAGTAGAATCCCTATCTTGCTGAGAGGTGAAGCTGGCTGGGCTTTTGCGTCAGGTGGAGACTTGGAGAACTTTTCTGTCTAGCTAAAGGATTGTAAACTCACCACTCAGCACTCTGTGTCTAGCTAAAGGTTTGTAAACACACCAATCAGCACTCTGTAAAAACGGACCAATCAGTGCTCTGTAAAATGGACCAATCAGCAGGATGTGTGTGGGGCAAAATAAGGGAATAAAGGCTGGCCACCGACACCAAGGGCGGCAATCAGCTGGGGTCCTCCCCCAAGCCATGGAAACTTTGTTCTTTTGCTCTGCTTTTTGCACTAAATCTTGCTGCTGCTCCATCTTTGGCTCTGCACTACCTGTATGAGCTGTAACACTCACTGCCAAGGTCTGCAGCTGAAGCCAGGAAGACCATGAACCCACCAGGAGGAAAGAACCACTCAGGAGGCACCACCTTTAAGAGCTGTAACACTCACTGAAAAGGTTTGTGGCTTCACGCCTGAAGTCAGCGAGACCACCAACCCACCAGAAGGAAGAAACTCCGGACACATCTGAACATCAGAAGGAGCAAACTCCAGACACACCACCTTTAAGAACTGTAATAATTTACTCACCGCGAGGGTCCGTGGCTTCATTCTTGAAGTCAGCGAGACCAAGAACCCACTGGAAGGAACCAATTCTGGATACATTGCTACTCTATCATTTGTAATCCACTGTTATGCTGGAGCTCCGTTTATGTGGTGGCAAGGTATTGGAGAGGATAAGTGCCCAATCATCTTATGATTAAATCTGTTTTGCTTTTTTTCTTCTTTGAGATGAAGTCTCACTCTGCTGCCCAGGCTGGAGTGCAGTGGTGCATTCTCGG
Organism: Macaca thibetana thibetana; assembly: GCF_024542745.1. Taxonomy (NCBI): domain Eukaryota; kingdom Metazoa; phylum Chordata; class Mammalia; order Primates; family Cercopithecidae; genus Macaca; species Macaca thibetana. The sequence goes on along the minus strand of NC_065578.1, from coordinate 132,157,299 downwards.
CTCACTGCAACCTCTGCCTCCTGCGTTCAAGCGATTCACCTGCTTCAGCCTCCTGAGCATCTGGGATTACAGGTACATACCACCATGCCCAGCTAATTTTTGTATTTTTAGTGGAGACGGGGTTTTGCCATGTTGGCCAGGCTGGAGCTTTTATTTTTTATTTTTGGTCTTTTCAAGTGGGCCAGAGTCCTTTTTATTTTTTTCTCCTCCCCTTATATAAGACAGGAAGGCCAGAGGGGGCTTAAACTGTCCAATTGCTGTATCCTTTATTCTTTATATGTTTTCTTTCACAATCTGGGAAGTATTCTTTAAATAGTTGTCAAATAGTTATTTAGAAGAAAACTTAGGTACTGTTGGGGAGGACAGAAGAGGAAACACCTTTCAATATGCTGAGCATTTCATCCTAAAATTGCGTAGTGAATTTAGCAAACATCATGTACTTAACCAGATCCACCTTCCTTTGGAGACCACAGTGGTTTCAAATGTCCACAAATTATTTGATACTCTTCCCTTCAGGAGATGGAGCTTCCCCTTCTATTTGAGTGTAAACTGGACTTAGTGAGTCACTTCCGACGAATAGAAAAAAAAAAAAAAGAAAATGTGATTTCAGAAATGGGGTCATAAAAAGCACTGCAGCTTCTTGCTTGCAATCTCACTTGCTCTTGGATCACTCAGATGAGGACACCCAGTAACTGGTGAGAAACTGAAGCTTTCTGCCAAGATCTAGTAGGAAATGTAGCTGTCTGTCATTAGCTGTCAGTGGGCTATCCTCAAGTGGATCCACTAGTGCTGGCCTTGAGATGACAGCATGCTGGCTGACATGTTTGCAGCCTCACGAGATACCCTGGACAGAACCACATAGCTAAGCTGCTCCTGGATTCCTGACTCTCAGACTCTCAGACACTGTGTGAGATAATAAATGTTTGTGTTTTAAACTATGTAATCCAGCTATTTAAAATGTATCTATGATGACTTAAGCATATTCCCCGGCTGTCTTATTTTACTACACATCACACCATCTCTCTCTCTCTCACACATACACACACAGACACACACACACACATCCCTCTGTTGATTTCCAAAATATTTACTCAAATCTAATTTCTTACATATTATAGCTTTGCCCATCTCATTACATTTTAGTGCTATTTACCTGTTAGAGTTGGCAATCAGATCAATTTGACTGGGTAATCCATCCCTTAATGTGCCTCTCTTTGGGGTAGAAGAGCAATACAGTACTATTTAGGAGTGGGATTTAAGGCTTTTCACCAAGGCTAGAGACTGGCCCTGGGAGTAGTGAACCTTAGAGCCAGGAAATGAGTCCCTAAGAGCCCCGAGGTAGGCTTCATGTTTCCTTTCTTCAGTTCTTGTATTATTATTCGGAGGGAATCTAGGGAATCTAGTACTTGATATACAGTAAGTAAGAGGATGAAGCAAGGCAGCATAGAGACAGGGAAGTGAGGATAGCATCCTTTCCAATGACTTTGCCTTGGTGACTAAATGATGTTGGAGGCTTAGTGAAGTGTGGACTCTGAGGTATCACTATATATCCTTTCATTCAACAGATATTTACTGAGCACCCACTATGTGTCTGTCAGGCACTGTTCTAGGTGCTGAGCACAGAGTGGTAAGTACACACATCCCCTCACTCTGGACAACTTATATTCTGGTGGTTGTGAGGTTCATTCAGGTCAGTTCCTTGTCATGGCCCAGCCACAACCGACCCCAGGCAACTCACAGTTGCAGCAAAGATCTTTGTACAACTCTCCATCTCCACAATCTCTATTCGCTAAAGGTGACTCTGTGAGAGGAGAACTTCATTAATAAATTTCAAACGAGTTGTTCTTTAGAGAAAGAGCTTCCAAAAATGATCATAAATTCTGGAGGCTGAATATCCTGTGATGTATTCATGTATCAGTATGTCAGTCCTAAGGTCATTTTATATAATAGAAAAAAAAAAAAAAAAGAAAAATAAAGAGAACTGGAAACCAAAATCTGAGAATGCAAATGAAGTGTCATTTGTTCAAGAAAGAAAGAATGTCAGAACCATGGACATTTACAAAGATTCAGGTCTTTGTGATTAAGACTGTGCCTGGAAGGTAAATATGTGTTCTCTTAGGGAGACTCTGGGAGGCTGAGGAAATTAGTTCTTGTTAGTTTCTTCTTGACAGGCCTGCGCAGAGACTGAGGCCTGCAGAGCCTGCTTTTCACTTCACTACCTGTGACAAAACAGTAAGTAGGCTTGCGCATCAGTTAGAGTCCTGTTGCAGGAAGCATAAACCATGCAAGCTATTATAAACAGAAAGATGTTGAAACGATGTAATTAAGTGTTTACAAAATCATGAAAGACTGTAGAAGCAGGCACTAAACTGTGTCTTTAGGAATGACTCTCAGAACAAGATTATTGAAGTAACCCACCAGGGGCGCTTCTGTCTCTGCAAAAGTCAGGAAAGTGAGGGATCAGGAGGTCACTTCCAGGCCTGCAGCATTCACAAACTCCCCACTGCAATAGTGATCCAGGGTTCAGAAAGCCACTGATGCTGGGGCCGATGCCTGTCGGCAGCAATGTAGCTAGTGGCCAGACACTGGATCACAGATTTGTTTTGTTTTGGTTTTCCCACCACTACTACCACAACAGCCTCTTGAAACCCGTGAAGCTAGTCCCTAGATGCTGGAATGCTGCTTCAGGAAAACAACATTGCCACAACCTTGCTGGCACTGCATACCCACTAATTCAGCATCTTGCAGGTAACAGGTTCAGCCAATGAGACATAGCAGATTTCTGCATGGAGTGGGATGGGGTAGACGGCTTCCGGAAAACTTTGGCTTTTCTAAAAAATAGGATGGATATTTCTGGTTCTTGCCTCTTTCTCTTTCTTCTTACCTTGAACGTGAATGTGATGTCTGGAACTGCTGAAGCCATTTTGTGACCTACATTGTTAGAATCAACATGATCTGGAAGGAGACATTAAAAATGCACCACTCTGGACCACTTGCTTTGAACCTCTTGGTATGAGACACATAAAAAGATGTATCTTTGTTAGTTTAAGCCACTGTTTGTCCAGAAGGAGTTGGAGTATTGGCAGTTGAAAGCATTCCGAATGGCTACGACATGTTTTGTCTACCTATCTACCCCTTCCTTTTCTTTCTTCTCTTTCCTCTGTTCCTTCTCTCTCTCTTTCTCTATCTACTCTTTCATCTGTCTGTCCATGCTTGTGAGGTGGGGAGATGGTACCAAGAGGTTGCACTGAAGGAATACATCACTGTGCACATTTTTGTTTCCACTGGAGGTCATTTATCTCCTAGAGACATAGCTGAATGGGCCCTTTGGAGCCACCAGGCCTCATGCAGTATATCAGCGGCAAAACTTCAGTCAACCCTGACTCCTACAGTTGTGTTATTCCGGATAGAAAACATTGTACTATCCCAACTGTGAGGTTGTTTCTCTGTGTATCTATTAGGTTGAAACACACAAATGAAATTGCTGATATTTAACCATTTTGACTGCTAAAATAGTATTACATTTATGTGGTGCAACTTAAGATGATGCTTAGTCATGGAGGATAATGGAAAACTCTGAAGCCCCAATGAAGCTAATTTATAATCCAAAGAGCTATTATCTATATCAAGTCAAAGTGATCCGTGTCTGGTTCCTCTTTTCACGTCAGCATTGGGGCATCTCTTTGGGTCATCCGAAAAGTTCAGTCTCATGCTTCAAAAGGAACTAGCAATGAACACTTCTAGGTCAAATCTTTCACTTTATGTCATCTCAACTCAATCTGAAGCTAAATTTTATTGTAGTGTTAAGTAGACTATTATTTACTGTAATCTCAAGGATCTACACTGAATTGCCCTAAGTAAATTGTGGGCTATAATGGTATGGAGCAGAGCATTACTACATATGCTGTATTAGCCAAACCATATCATGTGCTTTTTTTCTGGAAAATTCCTTAGTAAATTGCTTGGGAAGAGTTTACTGTAGACTCCTTGCCCCATCCCCACCATAGGTAGTAGAATCACCCATGAATATGGTAGAGGATCAAAAGAGGGACATGTTAGTGACTGTTCTGCCCACTGGGCATTTATCCTAGGACACCGATATATCCATTGTTCCCCAGGGATTCACTGGCCCTATGACAACTGGAAGAGTCAGAAATGATCATGATCTCTAACTCTGGTTTCTTTTTTCAGTTATGTTTCTGAGCCTCTGTACTGCGCAGATAAAAATTATTTTTTTCCCTGGTGGGTTATGAATGGCACAAGTGTTTCCCAAGTTGGGATTTTTTTCTCCTTTGCTACCACTGCCAATGTATGTGACAGTTACAAAAGGTACCAAGGGAAGGTTACCAGAGTTCCAATTCAGTTAACACAACTAACTGACTGTTGTAACTTATAGACATCACCAATGGGAATTAACACTTCTGAAAAAGTTTTATTTCTTCTCCCGAAGAAGAGATGGGGAGGAAAGGTACAGTATTAATTAGAAGTTGGAGAAATGTCAATATTCAGAAGCCAGTGTTTACAACGTTAGTTAATTGTTGAGTTGGAGAAATTTGTTCCATTGACAAAACTCCTTGGGCAGAGATTCCGTCTGTTTTGCTCTGTCCTGTATCTCTTGTGCTTAGCACAGGGTCTGGCACATAGTAGATGTGAAATAAATATTAGCTTATTAGACAAGTGAATGAAGGAATAAAGTGGTTATGTGGTATCAAATTTCTATAGAACTTTAGCCAGTCCTCAGAACTTCTCCATGTTTCACAGGAGAGGAGTCTCATTTCCACAAGTTCCCAATGGGTCTATCTGTGTAGTGGGGCTGAGTATTTTATTCACATGGTAACTCTCTGGTCTTCTTCATGAACCATTACTCAGGAGGCAATGTGGTGGTGGGGGGTGCCTGGACTGATCATTTAAGTCATCCCTTTAGATGGTAGTCTTCTGGAATAATTGATCAATGTCTCCAATTCCCATGCTCTTCCCTGTATTTCCCAAAGATGGTGACTGGGTACAGAAAAGGGAATGTTCTTTTTCCCATGTGGGTCTCATAGAAGCCCTACTGACTTTCTCTTTTTCTTTTAGAGATGGAGTCTCACTCTGTCACCCAGGCTGGAGTGCGGTGGTGCGATCTTGGCTCACTGCAAGCTCCGCCTCCTGGGTTCTCGCCATTCTCCTGCCTCGGCCTCCGGAGTAGCTGGGACTACAGATGCCCGCCACCATGCCTGGCTAATTTTTGTATTTTTAGTAGAGATGGGTTTTCACCGTGTTAGTCAGGATGGTCTCAATCTCCTGACCTCATGATCCACCCACCTCAGCCTCCCAAAGTGCTGGGATTACAGGCATGAGCCACCACACCCGGTCGAAGCCCTATTGACTTTCATACCACCTGCTTTCTGAACTTCTCTCAGGGTCTGAGGAAACATATTTCTCATTTGGAAACAGAGATCACAAGTTAAGCTAGATTTCTAGGACCCTCTCCCAAACCGAGTTGAACCACCACATTCACTTTGATGGGATGATTCCTGGGTTATATAGGCAGCCCAGAGAGGAGGGATCAGGACACACAAATGTAATTGATTCCATTTCTCTTCAGTCTGCCTTTTCCTTCACACAACACTTAAGAGAGAAGGAACAAATTATCCTGTGATTTATTTCCTTCTTTTTCCCTTATCTATCATTCAGTAGGTATCTTACATTGGACAGGGCTATGTTTCAGCAACAAATAGAAGCCAGACTCTCAGTGGCTTGATATAATGTAGGACATATCCACAGTACACTGTGCACTGTGGGGTGCTCTGCTATATACCATCACTCAGGGATCTTGCCTGACAGAGGCACCACCAGCTTGTAGCTGCACCAGAATAGGTTTTGTAGGCTTTCCCACATGTGGACTTTTCCACACTTCCCCACATGTGGAGATCTCACACTCACACTTAAATACTTTTTTGTCTTACTAAATTATGCCCACCTGGGAATAATATGTCACATACCTGAGTCCTAGGGATGAAAGGCTGCATGGGAGAGATGTTTTAAAGGAAAAACTAAAATGCATTAAATTAATGCTGGCAAAAGATTATTGTCATTATATTCATCAAATAGAAAAGGTAGGATTTTGTTTGTTCCTTATAGTATGAAAAATACAAAATTAAGAAAAAATGTATTGATATGATTTGGCTCTGTATCCCCAGCCAAATCTCATCTCAAATTGTAATTCCCACATATTGAGGGAGGGTCCTGGTGGGAGGTGATTGGATCAGGGGGGCCATTTCCCTCATGCTGTTCTTGTGACAGTGAGTGAGTTCTTATGAGAGTTGATGGTTTTACAGTGTAGCACCTTCCCTTTGCTTGCTTACTCTCTCAACACCATGTAAGATGTGCCTTGCTTCCCCTTCACCTTCTGCCATGATTGTAAGTTTCCTGAGGCCTCCCTAGCCATGTGGAACTGTGAACCAATTAAACCTCTTTTCTGTATAAATTACTCAGTCTCGGGTAGTATCTTTATAGCAGTGTGAAAACAGATTAATACATGTATTATAAACTGAAAATTTGCAGTTAAGTCAGGAGATGGCAGAGGAAAGTAAAACATTTCTCATATCAACAAAACACCTGCCTATTCTGGTCTACTTACCATTCTCTTACCAATTAATGGGACTTGTAAGAAATACATGCAGCAGCTCTTCCTTAGAATTTAGGAAACCTTTGCAGGCAGGCTCAAATGACAACTCTATTATGTAAGTGTCTGGGAACCTTTTGGGGATTTTAAGCAAAGGTGACATGAGTACTGTTCAGAACATATCTTCTTGATGACTGTGGGACATTGTATGATCTTTAATTATATACAGTGCTTCTGGGGCTACTGGCTATGAGGAAGATTCACCTTGGCCCACATGGTCCCGATAGTCCTGCTGCTCTGGTTTACATGCATGTGTTTTACTGGAACAGGTCTAGGGATGTGCCATAAGGAAAGGAGCAAGAGCTCTTCATGGGTAGAGCAACCCCAGAACTGTTCTAGCTTTCTATTTCTATTAGCTGTGACCTGGAAATCCAATGTGGCATCCTTCAGTTGAATTCCACAATCCAACAATTGTGATTAATTAAGTAATTGTCAGTTGTGAGTAAAATTGGAATAAACTTCATTAAATGAAAAGTCGGAAAGTTTCTAGTACTAATTAAGTGTTAAACCTTTTACTTTTTCCTTCTTATTCCAAGTTTTCTTTTTTTCATTATATCCTGGTTGTTCCCCATTTTTTGAATAATGGCAACACTTAAAAATGTGACTTCCCATTTGGGGCCATGAAAAAATACTGAACAAATGCTAGGAGGCATTCTACTTTTATTGCAAATTAAGCAGTTCAACAGATAGGAAATTCAGAGAAAACAGAGAAATAGCTATAAGGCATGAAGCAGAATTGTCTTCAGAGCTGGTCTTTCATGTTGGGGATTTCCTTCCCAGTAACTTTGTCCTGTTGAAGAAGAACTTCAACTCTATTTATGGGGCTGGGTGGCCACATAACCTTGCATTGTATAGTTCAATGCCCACCAGTCCAGAATATTGGGTTTGATGTAGATACCTTGATACACAAACCAGATTTCTTCTGGGGGCAGCACAGAGTCCCACATGTACCCATCTCCAATCTCTCCCACAACGGACTGGCTCTTACCAAACTTGCCTCCATAGGAATACTGCTGCTGCCCCAGGACAATCTTGGGGTGAGCTCCCACAGAGGAACCCTGCCTTAGCCGCATCCTCACCTATGGCTTCTCATTGACCCAGAACTCGGCAATGCCTGAGGAGGACTCCCAGTTGGCACAGATGTGCACCAGGATGGGGAAATTCTCATAGACCTTGAAGAAAACCTTGTCACCCCCCATGATAAGATTGTACTCTCCAATTTGAGACTTAAAAATGACTATCTCTTTGCTCTTGGTCTGGATGCTGTAAGAGAAGAGGCTGTAGCCATGGGAGAGGTCAGTATAAGCATGAAGACATGCAGTAAAGTTCTGCAGAGGTTTCTCCAGCTGTGTGATCAAGCTCACACGAGCACTATTCGATTCTTTAGGAAAAATAAACACCTTCCCAATCATGTCTGTGAGAGAAAAAAAATGATATAATAATCTTCACCTGAAATGTGAACAGGAAAAAAATCACAAATTCAATTTTATATTCGGTAATCTCTTGTCTTTTCTTCCTACCATCTGTCCCTGACACCCCCACCTATCCTACTCCACATAGTTGTATACCCTTGACCTCCCTACTTGTCTGAGCAATGGCTTCCAGGAGGCTAGTAAGGACAGAAACCCCAAACAGCAGTTTGTCCATGTTCTTGGCTTGGGGCTCTTATAGCAGCAGCAGTGACCGGGATGAGGGTAGCAGACAGCACAATGGTTGTGCCCACCCAGCTTCTAAGTTAATGATGTAGAGACTCACATTTTTAGGCCGCAGGCTATTCAGGGTTTATATGCACCTTGGGTGAGGATAGGGGAGGAAGAGCACCAATAATGTGTGAGTGATTTTCCAACCCTGCCCCCTTGGTATCAGCAATCAGAACTGCTGATGGAGAAGGAGTGGTGAGATCCTGGGCTGGAAAATCAATGGGAGTTATTTATTAGACACAAGTGACTGCTAGAACTCCAAGTCCTGTGACCCAGATTTTGCTGCTGGAAAGACAGTGGTTACAGAGCTGCAGTGTTATGGATGAAATGAGGGGCTGGGCTGGCCGTGTCAAGAGGGCATCACGCTACTACTCTCCATGCTGTCTGAGGACCCTGTGTTCTTCCATGAGCTCCTGAGCCATGTGGAGGATCTCCCTGAGCTTGGGCCTCTAACAGGCTGAGGAAACAAGGCCTCTTCTTTCTTTTTTGTTCTGTGAAGTAGTTGTCTGTTTGTAGAACATTCTGGGATTCTGCTTTCTGATATAAACATTGAAAATCTATCCCCTCCCCCCATTAATTTAGTGTAATATGCCAGCATTTTGTTAAGGAAATTCAGAAAATTGGAGGATATCCCCTCCAGTTTCTGAGGAATTGTTCTGACCATCTCTCACCTGCCTCCCTCCCTTTCCCTTTTCATATTATGACTTGCCTTCCCAGATACTCAGCCACCGTTCTTAGAGACGTCAGCAGTTGACTGACAGTTTTGTTATCTTCTGACTCCAGCCATTTAAGGCAAAGTTTAAAAATCATATATGGTGATACTCTCTCTCTTTTTTTTCAGTGAAATAACATTTTATTAAATTCAATATGTTGCTCCCAGTGCTTAAGATTTTTTTTGAGATTGATTTTTGCCACCCACCATGCTCATTATTACTTCTAGTTTCACTGCATCAGGTGATACGAAAACCTGTCCTCTATATATTCTTATTTATTTATTTATTTTTATTGTACTTTAAGTTCTGGGGCACATGTGCAGAATGTGCAGTTTTGTTACATAGTTATATATGTGCCGTGGTGGTTTGCTGCACCCATCAACCCGTTAGGTATTTCTCCTAACGCTATCCCTCCCCAAATCCCCCACCCCCTGACAGGACCCAGTGTGTGATGTTCCCCTCCCTGTGTTCATGTGTTCTCATTGTTCAACTCCCATTTATGAGTGAGAACATGTGGTGTTTGATTTTTTGTTCTTGTGTTAGTTTGCCGATTATGATAGTTTCCAGCTTCATCCATGTCCCTGCAAAGGACATGAACTCATCCTTTTTTATGGCTGCATAGTATTCCATGGTTTATGTGTGCCACATTTTCTTTATCCAGTCTATCATTGATGGGCATTTGGGTTGCTTCCAAGTCTTTGCTATTGTGAATAGTGCTGCAATAAACATACATGTGCATGTGTCTTTGTAGTAGAATGATTTATAATCCTTGATACTCTCTTAACATGCATGCATGAACACATTCATTAAACACACTTTCTGTGAATGTCTATTGTGTGCCATGCATTATGCAGATTTTATTTTCTTGACTTTCTTGCTGGACTTTAACAATGACCCCCATATCTCTTGTGGTTAAATGGTCATGAATGGAGTTATAATAACTCAACCTTGCTTTTTTTCCCCAAATAACAAACTGAAATGTTTTAACCCTAGAAATGTATTATTCCATTTATTTTACTTTTTAAATTCTGTTAATATGCTCTACATCTTATTGTGATTACTCTATTCCTGAACACTCCTCTTTTTTTTTGCCAGCACTTCATCCACTCTTCTTCATCTTTCCTCCCAACATTCTTGGATGAATTTTCCTGAATCAGTAACTGCCACCTATAATCTTTTTTTCTCATGTTCTAATCTTTAGAGTGGGTCATACCTTGTCACTTTCTCAAAGCAGTTCCCCATTTTGTCATTTCCCTGAAAGTCTGAGTGAGGTTTATAGTTGGAGTTTGCTTGAGTTACCTCTTGTGTCTTGAAAGAAATGCAGAATCATTATCCGGGGATCTGAAGCCATTCATAATTCTTTCCCAATATATTGATCTGACCTTGCTTCCTTCACAAGTCCTGTTGTGTGGTCAAACTTGTCTACATATAAATCCTGTTACATGCCCTGGGTCTCTCCTTTTAAATACTTTGATCCATTCTCTTCTTTATAACTGAAATAGCTTTCAGACATATCTCTCTGCTTCCAAAACTCCAATGCTTCTTAAAATTCTGTTTCATGTGCCATCTCCATGAAGTCTCTCCTGATCGAATAAATTAGGATGTTTTCATCTTCTGGATACCATAGTGTTGAAGTGCAAAGGTTTTGGAATTAGACAAACCTGGAATTCAAATCTAGCTTTCTCATTTTATAAATGTGGACACTTAGGAAAGCATTCAAACCTTTTGAACCTATAGTTCCTCATGTGTGAAACAGGAATACCCCCACATTCATGGGATTTGAGTGACTTGTAATGTACTTAGTACAGTGCTTTGAAGCATAGGAAGTGCTTTAACATCATGGTTGTTATTATGAAATTTCTCTGGTAATTACAATATTCTGCTTCATATTATAGGTATTTATATATGTAACATGGTGCCATCTAAACGCCCTTAGAGATGGGAAGATCCTTAAAGTATTTTGTCCTTCTCTTCATTCCATCCACCACCTAACCCTTTGTTTTATACTTAGTAGGGACTTAGTAAATATTTTGTTGAATTTAATAAGCAGTAATACAAACCTGTATAGATTTTTTTAAATGACAAGATAATTAAGGGAAAAGAAAAGAAAATACTCCCTCTGACTCAAGCCCTTTACAACACACATTCCCATGGAATAAAGATTTTTTTATAATTATGGTGAGAACACTTAACATAATATCTACTCTTCTGACAAATTTTTGAGTGCACAATATGGTATTGTTAACTACAGGCACAATGATATACAGCAGATCTCTAGAACTTGCTCATATTGTATAACTGGAACTAAACAGCATCTCTCCATTTCTGCCTCTCTCCAGTCACTGGGAACCACCATTTTCCTCTGTTTCTATGACTTTAACTATTTTAGATTCCTCATGTAGGTGAAATCATGACTTATTTTACTTAGCATAATGTCCTACACATTTTAAATTGTTTCTATATCTTGGTTATTGTAAACAATGCTGCAATGAACACTGAATGCAGATATCTCTTCAAGATGCTGATCTGGATTCTTTGGATATATACCCAGAAGTGGGATTGCTGGATCATGTGGTAGTACCATTTTAATTCTCTGAAAATCTTCCATTTAATAAACCTACTATTTTTCAAAACAACTGCACCATTTTACATTTCCACCAACATTGTACAAGGGTTTTAACTTTCTCACGTCCTTGGTAATATTTGTTATCTTTTTTAAAAAAATAGTCATTCTAACATATGTGAGGTGATAGATGATTTTGGTTTTGATTTGCACCTTCCTAATGATTAATGATAATGGAAACAAGTTGAAAGGACAGCAAAGCTAGCTTAAAGGAGATCCCACTGACCACACTTGCAATAATTTGAACACTAATGTAAGTAATTAAGGTAATTACAAATCATTAAATAAAATAGTAAACCATGAATCCAAAATGATATAGATAAAAATTATTTAAAAGTTTGAAGAACAGGATATTTAGTTTCAAACTACCTCCCTGAAAAATATTTATTAATTTAAAAGAGAAAAAGTGACTTCAAAAGAAAGAATCTTTTGATTTATATAATCTTAATCAAGTTACTAAGCAAACATCTTTAGAAATAGGATAATTCAGAATCACATGCCTCTTGATAGCATGCAAAGAAAAAAACACAGCATTCCTTCTGTCCTGCCAACAACTCATAACATAAATCTAGTCATAAGAAAATATCTGAACATAAAAATTTAGGAATATTCAACAAAATAACCAGCCTGTAATCTTTGGAAGTGTCCAGGTAATGAAAGGTAGACAAACACTGAGGAACTTTTCTAGTTTTAAGGAAGTTAATAACAATAAATGAAAACTTTGAATTTTGAGCTTTTTTTTGGTTATAAAGAAAGTGTTTGACACACCTGGATAAACATTGACTGGGAATCTGAGGATTACATAGTAATAGTTAATAAATGTTTATTTTCTGATTTGATGATTGCTCCATAGTTACAAAGGAGAATGTCCTTGTTTGTTGGAAATACTAAGATATTTGAGGGTGATGACCTTTGTGTCAGCAACTCACTCTCTAATGGTTTAAAAAGGAGTTACTGTACTTTGAAGTTGTCTTTAAGTTTGAGAAAAATAAAAAAGGAAAATTTGAAGAGAAAAAATAGCACTCAATCTTGCCTGGAAAGATAAATGAGCCATAGTCAAGGAGAAAGTAAGAGAAATTATTTAGGTCATGGAAAAAAATGAGAATGAGCATTTTCACAGCTTCTAAATGAACACTCCTATTGGGTGATCAGTCACTCTGAGGAGACTATCCTTCTCAGAAACAATGTTCTTGATCAGGTGGAAGGAGAGGTAATAAGAGGTAAGAAAAGGTGAGGTGACGGGGCTGTAATTGTTCTACTCTTTCTTTTCTGGAATAAGTCATTGTTTCTCTCAAGGCCTTGGGGGAAAGCAATAGAGGGTAAGCAGAAATCAGAAGGGGATGTATTGGAATTGTGATGTGGAAAACTGAACTTTATGTCTTAATTTATGTTATACGACACTAAGTTTTTAAGTATGATAGTGATTCTTGATTTAGTGTCTTTGTAATTTGGTCGCCTTTTATATAAGATAATTTCCTTTTTCCTAGGAAACACTCACTAACATATTTAAGAGTAAAGGGGTATGATGACTCCAACTTACTCTCATGTAATTTAGAGATAGAAATGATGAAGCAAATGAGACAAAAAGTAAACAATTGATATATCTAGGAACAGAGTATGCAGGAGTTACTTGTATCATAGTTGCAACTTTTTCATAAGTTTGAAATTAAAAAAATACAAATGTAATAACAATGCTGGAGGAGAAAGAATTAGTGATGACATTGCTTCTGTCAGATAGAAGAGCTGAAACAAACAGGACAGGTGAAAGGCAAAGACCATGGAGATAACTGAAGATTAACTAAAGGATTTATGAATATGCTTCAGATAACTTCTAAGGTCTTACGGGTTATGCAAGATATCAAGGTCACTATAAACTTGAGGAAAGACTGAATTTAGGGGTTACTGGATTGAAAACATGAGGTAGAACAGGATTTGGGGACAACTCAAGAATTCATTATTCTGACTTTTATTGAAATGCTGTGGAGGTTTAAGGACATTTAACTGTACTGAATGGAAGCAGGTGCCACAGTTGATATGACTACTTGATTATGATCCCGGTGTGTACGTGCACTAAATCAAAAATGCACAATCTTAAGCTGATGGAATGGTCTTATGGAATAAAAAGCAATTACAAGTCTTCACACCATTCCATAACTTCCATGTAGTAAAGAGAAAAATAAACAGAAGTCAAATGGAAAAATTAAAACATCATTTGCAACTGTCTGAGAAGAACTTTGAGTGATATGCAGGAGAAAGGAACTGCGTCAAGCAAGGAGAGTTGGCATTGTGCAAATATAGGGAACTCTGGATGCCAAGAGCTTGACATACCCCATGAAAAGTCTCCCAGAAAGAGTCTAACTGCTAATACTCAGGCTATGATTTTCTCAGAAAATCTATACTGCTGAAATGGAATTAGCTAACAAATTGATGTCTTTGGAAAATACCAAATTTTACCTACTCACATAGTGCCCTCTGCCTTGGAAACACTACAGAGGTTAATCTACAATCTTTTAAAAAATTTAATTTAATTTAATTTTAATTTCTAGGATACATGTGCAGGATGTGCAGGTTTGTTGTATAGGTAAATGTGTGCCATGGTGGTTTGCTGTACCTATCAAGCTACCACCTAGGTATTAAACTCACATGCATTAGCTATTTATCCTGATGATCTTCCTCCCCCCATCCCCTAACAGGCCCTAGTGTGTGATGTTTCTCTCCCTGTGTGCATATGTTCTCATTGTTCAGCTCCCACTTATAAGTGAGAACATGCAGTGTTTGGTTTTCTGTTTCTGTGTTAGTCTGCTGAGAATGATGGCTCCCAGCTTCATCCGTGTCCCTGAAAAGGACATGATCTCATTCATTTTTATAGCTGCCTAGTATTCCATGGTATGTATGTACCACATTTTCTTTATCCAGCCTATCATTTGGGCTGATTTAATGTCTTTACTATTGTGAACAGTGCTGCAATGAACATACATGCAATGAACATCTCTTTCATTTGACTTATATTCCTTCAGTATGAGGTATATTCCTTTGGGTATATACCCAGTAGTAGGATTGCTGGGTCAAATGGTATTTCTGGTTGTAGGTCTTTGAGGAATCACCACACCGTTTTCCACCATGGTTGACTTAATTCACATTCCCACCATCAGTGTAAAAGCATTTCTATTTCTCCACAGCTTCACCAGCTTCTGTTGTTTCTTGACTTTTTAACAATCACCATTCTGACTGGCATGAGATGGTAGTTCATTGTGATTTTCATTTGCATTTCTCTAATGATCAGTGATATTGAGCTTTTTTTATATGTTTGCTGGCTGCATAAATGTCTTCTTTTGAGAACTCTTCATATCCTTTGCCCATTTTTTAATGGGGTTGTTTGTTTTTTTTTCTTGTAAATTTGTTTAAGTTCCTTGTAGATTCTGGATATTAGACATTTGTCATATGGAAAGATTTCAAAAATTTTCTCCCATTCTGTAGGTTGTCTGTTCACTCTGATGATAGTTTCTTTTGCTGTGTAGAAGCTCTTTAGTTTAATTAGATCCCATTTGTCAATTTTGGCTTCTGTTGCAATTGCTTTTGACGTTTTTGTCATAAAATCTTTGCCTGTGCCTATGTCCTGAATGGTATCACCTAACTTTTCTTCTAGGGTTTTTATAGTTTTTAGTTTTACATGTAAGTCTTTAATCCATCTTGAGTTAATTTTTGTATAAGGTGTAAGGAAGGAGTCTACTTTAAATTTTCTGCATATGGCTAGCCAGTTTTCACAGCACCGTTTATTAAATAGGGAAGGCTTTCCCCATTGCTTGTTTTTGTTAGATTTGTCAAAGATCAAATGGTTGTAGACCTGCAGTCTTATTTCTGAAATCTCTATTCTGTTCCACTGGTCTATGTGTCTGTTTTTGTACCAGTACCATGCTGTTTTGGTTACTGAAGCCTTGTAGTATAGTTTGAAGTCAGGTAGTGTGATGCCTCCAGCTTTGTTCTTTTTGCTTAGGATTGCCTTGGCTATATGAGATCTTTTTGGTTCCATATGATTTTTTTTTTTTTTTTTTTTTTTTTTTTTTTTTTTTTTTTTGAGACGCAGTCTTGCTCTGTTGCCCAGGCTGGAGTGCAGTGGTGTGATCTCGGCTCACTATAAGCTCCGCCTCCTGGGTTCACACCATTCTTTTTTTTTTTTTTCTTTTTCTTTTTTTATTATACTTAAAGTTCTACGGTACATGTGCACAACATGCAGGTTTGTTACATGTGTATACATGTGCCATGTTGGTGTGCTGCACCCATTAACTTGTCATTTACATTAGGTATATCTCCTAATGCTATCACTCCGCTGTACCTGCTCCCCACAATAGGACACGGTGTGTGAAGATCGCCTTCCTGTGTCCAAGTGATCTCATTGTTCAATTCCCACCTATGACTGAGAACATGCGGTATTTTGTTTTCTGTTCTTGCGATAGTTTGCTGAGAATGATGGTTTCCAGCTACATCCATGTCCCTACAAAGGACACAAACTCATCCTTTTTTATGGCTGCATAGTATTCCATGGTGTATATGTGCCACATTTTCTTAATCCAGTCTATCACTGATGGACATTTGGGTTGATTCCAAGTCTTTGCTATTGTGAACAGTGCGGCAATAAACATACGTGTGCATGTGTCTTTATAGCAGCATGACTTATAATCCTTTGGGTATATCCCCAGTAGTGGGATGGCTGGATCAAATGGCATTTCTAGTTCTACATCCTTGAGGAATTGCCACACTATTTTCCACAATGGTTGAACTAGTTTACAATCCCACCAACAGTGTAAAAGTGTTTCTATTTCTCCACATTCTCTCCAGCACCTGTTGTTTCCTGACTTTTTAAGGATTGCCATTCTAACTGGTGTGAGATGGTATCTCATTGTGGTTTTGATTTGCATTTCTCTGACGGTGATGCAATTTTTCATCATCAGTGATGATGAGCATTTTTTCATGTCTGTTGGCTGTATGAATCCTATTCTCCACATCCTCTCCAGCACCTGTTGCTTCTTGATTTTTTAATGACTGCCATTCTAACTGGTGTGCGATGGTATCTCATTGTGGTTTTGATTTGCTTTTCTCTGATGGCGAGTGATGATGAGCATTTTTTCATGTGTCTGTTGGCTGTATGAATGTCTTCTTTTGAGAAGTGTCTGTTCATATCCTTTGCCCACTTTTTGATGGGGTTGTTTGTTTTTTTCTTGTAAATTTGTTTGAGTTCTTTGTAGGTTCTGGATATTAGCCCTTTGTCAGATGAGTAGATTGCAAAAATTTTCTCCCATTCTGTAGGTTGCCTGTTCACTCTGATGGTAGTTTCTTTTGCTGTGCAGAAGCTCTCTAGTTTAATTAGATCCCATTTGTCAATTTTGGCTTTTGTTGCCATTGCTTTTGGTGTTTCAGTCATGAAGTCCTTGCCTATGCCTATGTCCTGAATGGTACTACCTAGGTTTTATTCTAGGGTTTTTATGGTATTAGGTCTAACATTTAGGCCTCTAATCCATCTTGAATTAATTCTCTTATAAGGAGTAAGGAAAGGATCCAGTTTCAGGTTTCTATTTATGGCTAACCAATTTTCTCAGCACTATTTATTAAATAGGGAATCCTTTCCCCATTTCTTGTTTTTGTCAGGTTTGTCAAAGATCAGATGGCTGTAGATGTCTGGTATTATTTCTGAGGGCTCTATTCTGTTCCATTGGTCTATATCTCTGTTTTGGTACCAGTACCATGCTGTTTTGGTTACTGTAGCCTTGTAGTATAGTTTGAAGTCAGGTAGCGTGATGCCTCCAGCTTTGCTCTTTTGGCTTAGGATTGTCTTGGCAATGCAGGGTCTTTTTTGGTTCCATATGAACTTTAAAGCAGTTTTTTCCAATTCTGTGAAGAAGTCATTGGTAGCTTAATGGGGATGGCACTGAATCTATAAATTACCTTGGGCAGTATGGACATTTTCACAATATTCATTCTTCCTATCCATGAGCATAGTATGTTCTTCCATTTGTTTGTGTCCTGTTTTATTTCACTGAGCAGTGGTTTGTAGTTCTCCATGAACAGGTCCTTTACATCCCTTGTAAGTTGGATTCCTAGGTATTTTATTCTCTTTGAAGCTATTGTGAACGGGAGTTCATTCATGATTTGGCTCTCTGTCTGTTATTGGTGTAATAGAATGCTTGTGATTTTTGCACATTGATTTTTGTATCCTGAGACTTTGCTGAAGTTGCTTATCAGCTTAAGGAGATTTTGGGCTGAGACGATGGGGTTTTCTAAATATTCAATCATGTCATATGCAAACAGGGGCCATTTGAGTTCTCCTTTTCCTAACTGAATACCGTTTATTTCTTTCTCTTGCCTGATTTTCCTAGCCAGAACTTCCAACACTATGTTGAATAGGAGTGGTGAGAGAGGGCATCCCTGTCTTGTGCCAGTTTTCAAAGGGAATGCTTCCAGTTTTTGCCCATTCAGTATGATATTGGCTATGGGTTTGTCATAAATAGCTCTTATTATTTTGAGAGACATTCCATCAATACCGAATTTATTGAGAGTTTTTAGCACGAAGGGCTGTTGAATTTTGTCAAAGGCCTTTTCTGCATCTATTTAGATAATCATGTGGTTTTTGTCTTTGGTTCCGTTTATATGCTGGATTACGTTTATTGATTTGCATACGTTGAACCAGTCTTGCATCCCAGGGATGAAGCTCACTTGATCATGGTGGATAAGCTTTTTGATGTGCTGCTGGATTTGCTTTGCCAATATTTTATTGAGGATTTTTGCATCTATGTTCATCAGGGATATTGGTCTAAAATTCTCTTTTTTTGTTGTGTCTCTGTCAGGCTTTGGTATCAGGATGATGTTGGCCTCGTAAAATGAGTTAGGGAGGATTCCCTTTTTTTCTATTGATTGGAATAGTTTCAGAAGGAATGGAACCAACTCCTCCTTGTACCTCTGGTAGAATTCAGCTGTGAATCCATCTGGTCCTGGACTTTTTTGGTTGGTGGGCTATTAATTATTGCCTCAGTTTCAGAGCCTGCTATTGGTCTATTCAGGGGTTCAGCTTCTTCCTGATTTAGTCTTGAGAGAGTGTAAGTGTTCAGGAAATTATCCATTTCTTCTAGATTTTCCAGTTTATTTGCGTAGAGGTGTTTATAGTATTCTCTGATGGTAGTTTGTATTTCTGTGGGGTCAGTGGTGATATCCCCTTTATCATTTTTTATTGCATCTATTTGATTCTTCTCTCTTTTCTTCTTTATTGGTCTTGCTAGTGGTCTGTCAATTTTGTTGATCTTTTCAAAAAACCAGCTCCTGGATTCATTGATTTTTGGAGGGTTTTTTGTGTCTCTATCTCCTTCAGTTCTGCTCTGATCTTAGTTATTTCTTGCCTTCTGCCAGCTTTTGAATGTGTTTGCTCTTGCTTCTCTAGTTCTTTTAATTGTGATGTTAGGGTGTCAATTTTAGATCTTCCTGCTTTCTCTTGTGGGCATTTAGTGCTATAATTTTCCCTCTACACATTGCTTTAAATGTGTCCCAGAGATTGTGGTGTGTTGTATCTTTGTTCTCATTGGTTTCAAAGAACATCTTTGTTTCTGCCTTCATTTCATTATGTACCCAGTAGTCATTCAGGAGCAGCATTTTTAGTTTCCATGTAGTTGAGTGGTTTTGATTGAGTTTCTTAGTCCTGAGTTCTAGTTTGATTGTACTGTGGTCTGAGAGACAGTTTGTTATCATTTCTGTTCTTTTGCATTTGCTGAGGAGTGCTTTACTTCCAACTATGTTGTCAATTTTGGAATACATGTAATATGGTGCTGAAAATAATATATATTCTGTTGATTTGAGGTGGAGAGTTCTGTAGATGTCTATTAGGTCCGCTTGGTGCAGAGTTTTCAATTCCTGGATGTCCTTATTAACTTTCTGTCTCGTTGATCTGTCTAATGTTGACAGTGGGGTGTTAAAGTCTCCCATTATTATTGTATGGGAGTCTAAGTCTCTTTGTAAGTCTCTAAGAACTTGCTTTATGAATCTGGGTGCTCCTGTATTGGGTGCATATATATTTAGGATAGTCAGCTCTTCCTGATGAATTGATCCCTTTACCATTATGTAATGGCCTTCTTTGTCTCTTTTGATCTTGCTTGGTAGATCTTCCTCCATCCCTTTATTTTGAGCCTCTGTGTGTCTCTGCACATGAAATGGGTCTCCTGAATACAGCAAACTGATGAGTCTTGACTCTTTATCCAATTTGCCAGTCTGTGTCTTTTAATTGGACCATTTAGTCCATTTACATTTAAGGTTAATATTGTTATGTGTGAACTTGATCCTGTCATTTTGATATTAGCTGGTTATTTTGCTTGCTAGTTGATGCAGTTTCTTCCTAGCATAGATGGACTTTACATTTTGACATGTTGTTGCAATGGCTGGTACCTGTTGTTCCTTTCCATGTTTAGTGCTTCCTTCAGGATCTCTTGTAGGGCAGGCCTGGTGGTGACAAAATCTCTAAGCATTTGCTTGTCTGTAAAGGATTTTATTTCTCCTTCTCTTATGAAACTTAGTTTGGCTGGATATGAAATTCTGGGTTTAAAATTCTTTTCTTTAAGAATGTTGAATATTGGCCCCCACTCTCTTCTGGCTTGGAGAGTTTCTGCCAAGAGATCTGATGTTAGTCTGATGGGCTTCCCTTTGTGTGTAACCTCACCTTTCTCTGGCTGCCCTGAACATTTTTTTTTCTTCATTTCAACTTTGGTGAATCTGACAATTATGTGTCTTGGAGTTGCTATTCTCGAGGAGTATCTTTGTAGCATTCTCTGTATTTCCTGAATTTGAATGTTGGCCTGCCTTACTAGGTTGGGGAAGTTCTCCTGGATGATATCCTGCAGTGTGTTTTCCAACTTGGTTCCATTTTCCCCAGCACTTTCAGGCACACCAATCAGACGTAGATTTGGTCTTTTCACATAATCCCATATTTCTTGGAGGCCTTGTTCATTTCTTTTTACTCTTTTTTCTCCACACTTCTCTTCTCGCTTCATTTCATTCATTTGATCTTCAATCACTGATACTCTTTCTTCCAGATGATTGTGTCAGTTGCTGAAGGTTGTGCATTTGTCACGTAGTTCTCGTGTTGTGGTTTTCACCTCTATCAGTTCTTTTAAGGACTTCTCTACATTGGTTATTCTAGTTAGCCATTCGTCAAATCTTTTATCAAGGTTTTTAGTTTCTTGGCACTTCATAGTTCCTCCTTTAGCTCTGAGAAGTTTGATCAACTGAAGCCTTCTTCTCTCAAGTCATTGAAATCATTCTCCATCCAGCTTTGTTCCATTGCTGGCGATGAGCTGCATTCCTTTGGAGGGGGAGATGAGCTCTGATTTTTTTAATTTCTAGCTTTTCTGCATTGCCTTTTTGCCCATCTTTGTGGCTTTATCTTCCTTTGGTCTTTGATGATGGTGACGTACTGATGGGGTTTTGGTGTGGGTGTCCCTTTTGTTTGTCACTTTGCCTTCTAACAATCAGGACCCTCAGCTGTAGGTCTGTTGGAGTTTGCTTGAGGTCCACTCCAGACCCTGTTTGCCTGGGTATCAGCAGCAGAGGCTGCAGAAGATAGAATATTGCTGAATAGCAAGTGTTGCTGTCTGATTCTTGCTCTGGAAGCTTCGTATCAAGGGTGTACCCTGCCGGGTGAGGTGTGAGGTGTCATTCTTCCCCTAGTGGGGGATGCCGCCCAGTTAGGCTACTCAGGGGTCAGGGACCCACTTGAGCAGGCAGTCTGTCTGTTCTCAGATCTCAACCTCCATGCTGGGAGATCCACTGCTCTCTTCAAAGCTGTCAGATGGGGGCATTTACCTTTGTGGAGATTTCTGCTGCTTTTTGTTTAACTATGACCTGTCCCCAGAGGAGGAGTCTACAGAGGCAGGCAGGTCTCCTTGATGTGTGGTGGGCTCTACCCAATTCGAGCTTCCCTTCGGCTTTGTTTACTTACTTAAGCCTCAGCAATAGCGGGCACCCCTCCCCCAGCCTAGCTGCCACCTTGCAGTTAGATCTCAGACTGCTGTGCTAGCAATGAGGGAGGCTCCGTGGGCATGTGACCCTCTGGGCCAGGTGTGGGATATAATCTCCTCGTGTGCCATTTGCTAAGACCCTTGGTAAAGCGCAGTATTAGGGTGGGAGTTACCCAATTTTCCAGGTGTTGTGTGTCTCAATTTCCTTTGGGTTGGAAAAGGAATTCTGTTCCCCCTTGCACTTCCCAGGTGAGGCGATGCCTTGCCCTGCTTCAGCTCTCACTGGTCGGGCTGCACCCTCTGACCAGCACCAACTGTCTGACATGACCCAGTGAGATGAACCCGGTACCTCAGTGGAAAATGCAGAAATCACCCGTCTTCTGTGTCGCTCATGCTGGGAGCTGGAGGCTGGCGAGTCCCACTATTTTCATAGGTAACTAACTCTGTCTCCTTGGCAAATTGAGTTCCAATTATAGTACAATAAGAATTCCGGATTCTTCCTGCTCTTCAATCACCTAGTGCGTATTGAAGGATTCTCTGAGTGAATTGTGTGAAGGACTGAGAAGATTTAGCCCTGGCACATTCTTTCATAGTGTTTACAATCTAATTTGGGAAAGAAGACTGACACATGGGAGAAAACAGACAACAATGCAAGATAATATGGACTGGGCCACAGCATATGGTACAAGGAAGAAGGCAGTGGTGTGTTGGTAGATTTTTAACAACCAACTCTCCAGGAAAAAAAAAAAATAGTCCTGATACTCGGTGTCGATTTCTGAGTTAACACTATTTCTCTATAGCAGATCTTAATCTACCCAGATGATACTACAGAATATGGAGCTTTGAAAGAATGGTAGCAATCTTCTCTGGTGAGCTGGTGCAAACTACCTCCAGCACACCATTGGGTATAGGCTTTGTGAAAGAAAGAGAAGTGAGGAACAGGGTTGTTGTGAGATGATTTCATGAAGATGCTAGGCAATGAGCTGAGTCTTGAAATACTCCTAAGAAACAATTTTTAACCATTAAAAATAGATCTAATTTGGTCGTTTAAAAATTCTGTATTTAAGCAAAGAATAAGAATATGATTTCATTTGGGGATTTTATGTTAACATTGTTCTGTGAATGATAAGGATGTGCTTCCAAGCA
Source organism: Macaca thibetana thibetana (assembly GCF_024542745.1). NCBI lineage: Eukaryota > Metazoa > Chordata > Mammalia > Primates > Cercopithecidae > Macaca > Macaca thibetana. The sequence continues at coordinate 132,134,461 of NC_065578.1, read as the reverse complement.
CGGAGGACTTGGAATCTGGGTGGGCAACGGGGAGTGGAGGACAACTCAGGTAAGAAGAAAAATATGAACACAGGCACAGCTTTGACAATGGGTATTGGAATGTTCCTAGACCCTGGAAAGGTCAGCTTTTTTTTGCAGTAGAGGAGATAGTGAAGATGGCAGATTTGCTGTGTAAGAATAGTCTGATAGTGCAGGGCCTTATCAGCCCAGCAGAGTTGTACTTACCAGACCAGAGAAGTGATATATGATTAGTATATTAGAACTTAGAGACAATCTTGTTTAAGCTCCTTATTTGGCATTTGAGGCCATGGAGACATATTTGCCCCAGACCACATGTTTTGTTTTGACATTGACAGACTCCAGATCAGGTTCCAGATTTCCCAAGTCCCAGCCAATTCCAATGTTTCTTCCATCATAATAAATCCACCTACAGGATGCTAAGTCTAGTAGCAACAGATTCATAGGGATACAATCTTATTCGTGTCCAAATGAATTAACTTTGATGAAGTATAATGCAGTATGATACAATATATTACATGATACAATATAATACAATGCAATACAATTAAAATATAACAGCAAAGTTTACCAATTTTTTGGTATACATTTTGGTGAGTTTTGACAAATGTATACACTTGTATTACCACCCTCACAATCAATAACATTTCTTTTACTCCAATAAACTCCCTTGTGTTCTTTTTTGGTCAATTCCCCAGCAATTCTGGCAACCACTTTTTTTTTTTGTCAGTATACATTAGATTTGTATTTCTAGAGTAAATAGAATCATACCATATTAACTCTTTTGTGTCTGACTTGATTCAGCATACTGTTTTAAAGATTCCGCCATGTTGCTGTTAGTCTTAGAAATTTGTTCCTCTTATTGCTGAGCAGTGTTTCATTATATGGATGTGTTATATGTTGGACATTTGGGTTATGTGCAGTTTTTTGACATTTAGGAAGAAAGCTGATAGGGCTATTTACATATTCCTGTCTCTATGTGGACACACATTTTCATTACTATTGTGTCAACATGTAGAAAAAATTACTGAGTGATGGAGTAAGTACATATTTAACTTTATAAAAAACTGCCAAATTGTTCTCCAACTTGGTGATTCTGTTTTACATTTCCACCAGCAATGTTTAAGTTTCAACTTCTTTACTTACTTGCCAAAACTCTTTGTTGTTAGGCTTTTAAATGTTAGCCATTCAAATGAGTGTGTCGTGGTATCTCATTGTGGTTTTAGTTTATAAGTTTTTTAATGGCTAATGATGTTGAACATTCTTTCCTGTGCTTACTGAACGTTTCTATATCTTATTTTTGTGAAATATCTCTTCAAATATTTTGCCCATGAAAAATGTGTCTTATTATTGAGTTATGAGAATTATTTATATATGCTGGTTACAATTTTAGACATATGTATTGTAAATATTTCATCCTACTTGTGGTTTTCCTTTTTCATTTATCTTTTCTTTCTTTCTTTTCTTTTTTTCTTTTTGATGTGGTCTCACTCTGTCACACAGGCTGGAGGGCAGTGGCACAATCTTGGCTCACTGCAAACTCCACCTCCCAGGTTCAAGTGATTCTCATGCCTCAGCCTCCTGAGTAGCTGGGATTACAGGTGTGTGCCACCAGACCGGCTAATTTTTGTATTTTTAGTAGAGATGAGGTTTTACCATGTTGGCCAGGCTGGTGTCTAACTCATGGCCTCAAGTGATTAGCTTGTCTCAGCCTCCCAAAGTGCTTGGATTACAGGTATGAGCCACTGCACCTGTCCAAGCCTTTTAATTTTTCTAACGATGTCTTTTGAAGATTAGAAGCTTTTGATTTTGATAAAGTGCAATTTGTGATTTTGTTGTTTTGTGGGTTATGCTTTTTGTTTTATATCCAGGAAATCTTTGCTCATTTCAAGGTATTGAAGATTTTATTTCTTATTTTTGTCTGGAATTTGTATAGCTTTATCTTTTATATAAATATCTGTGATTCATCCTTAATTTGTGTGTGTGTGTGTGTGTGTGATATGAGATAAGGTTTGAGGTTCATTTTTCCCATATAGACATTCATTTTTTCTAGCAACATCTGTTGAAAATACTGTCACTGAGATACCTTTGCACTGTATCAAAAATCAATGGCTAGATATATGTGGGTCTACTTTTGGACTCTCCGTTTTTTCCTATTGCCTGCACTTGCATCAATACCATACTTTCTTGATTACCATAGCCTTCAAATGAAGTAGTGTAAGCTCTTTAACTTTGTACTTCTTTCCTAAAATTGTCTTAGCATTCTTGGTCTTCTGCATATTCATATAAATTTTATAATGGGAAAATGTTTTATTATTCTGGCTAGAAGATTTGGTACACTAGTCTTAAGTTGATCATTGTGAATTCAGAAATTGTACAGACAGGAGACATAACTTTAAAGAAAAAGCCCATTGAATGTGATGTCAAAATAGATATGGCTCCAAAATGTTGACCCATTAATGGACAGGTAAAATGGCAAGGTCATTAAAGAAGACTGAAAAATGGAAATGCAGAGCTTTTTATGAGTATAAGAAAGGTTAATGTTTAGTTCACTTTCAAAAATATAAAATTTATTATGATTGCAAGAAACACTAATAGAGAAGCCAAGAGTGAGGTAAGTTGGAGACTTGGGAAAAAGATTGGTGATGAAAATAGAGATTTGAGAACAATCATAGAAATTGCACACACAAGGGTCAAGGATTGACCAGAGAAGAGCATACATAATTATGGTAGAGGGAAAATGAGCAGATTCATGGAAGGTAGCAAAATGAGTGCTGGGAAGAGAGAAAAACAGTGTAGTTTCATGGAAACCAAAGTCAGAATGTTTCCATGAGGTAGGAGTTTGAAGTGTTAAAACAGAGAAAGATGAGAAAAAGGAGATAAAGCAAAGTCCAGTGGCCTTAGCAATGGAGAATTCTTTGGTGACATTTGAGCAAACAATCTCATGGGCACAAACATGTGAAAGCCAACTTGCAGGGAATTATGGAGAATGAGAAAGAAAGCCTGTTTTAATGCTTCTGAAAATAAAGGGAGAACAGTCACTGAAGAGAACCACAGGATCAGATGTATGCTCTCCATACAGTTTATATGCGCTTGCTTTTTGACAAAAGGGACTAGTGTCTCTGCTTCTCAAAATTGTCTGTTCACCATATTTTAAAAAATACTTAAGCCAGTTGGGCTACAGATAGCTGCAGATTCCTCTCTCAACTCCGGAGTCTCTTCTATACCTCAAGCTGTCCCAATCCTTCATAATGACAGCCGCAACTACACAATGTTTTCTGTCACAGCTCTCTCTTCCTGACTTCACTCAAAAGGCCTACTAGAATCAGCAAAAAAAAAAAAAAAAAAAAAAAAAAAAAAAAAAAGATTTCCTTGGGGACTGGAGCGATCAATTTTAGCGGAGAGATAATGGCAGAATCTGTGTTGTAGGTGTTCTGTTTTGAGAGTACAATAACATGTTTGGACCACATTACTTCTCCAAAATCAAGTTTCTATATTCATAATTCAACTGAAATGCTGTGTAAAAGCTCATTGGTGACCCTGTTACGAAATCCAGTGACCACATCCCAAAGTTTTCCATCTTCAAATATTTCAAACTGCTATATCTTTTTTTTCCACAAAACTTTCATCTTTATGGTTTTCTTGACATGCACTTCACCAGAGTCCTCCTTGTTAAGAGGGTCTAAAGAGTGGATATTATTATTGGTTGAAATATAAAGCATGGCTTTCTCCTTGCTGTCCTTTTCCCTTCCTAACATCACTATAATGTCTGTGAGGTGAGCATGCAGGCAGGAGCCCTTTCCATGCACAGAAAGTAGTTTGCTCTACAGTGACAATGTTCATATGTATACAGCCCCAAAGAGGTACAAGTAGGCTTCTCTCTTCATGTGCAAGGACTCTGCATGAGCATTATAATCAAAAAGAAGGAAATTGGATTCAGTCTCAGTACAGTTATCATTGTTCTTTGTTTTAAAGTCCAATTGCTATTGAGAATTTACTCCTTGTTGACTCCATTTATTGCTTTCAGACACTGACATAGCAGAATGCAGAGAAAGAACTTCACAGAAGTGACAGAATTCATCTTCTTGGGATTCTCTAGTTTGGGAAAGCATCAGATAACCATCTCTGGGGTTTTCCTAACTGTCTGCATTTTAACTCTGGCTGGTAACATCATCATTGTGACTATCGTCTGCATTGACCATCATCTCCACACTCCCATGTGTTTCTTCCTAAGCATGCTGGCTAGTTCAGAGATGGTGTACACACTGGTTATTGTGCCATGATTGCTTTGCAGCCTCATTTTTCATAACCAGCGTATCTCCTTGGCAGGCTGCGCAACCCAAATGTTCTTTTTTGTTATCTTGGCCATTAATAATTGCTTCCTGCTTACTGCAATGGGCTATGACTGCTATGTGGCTGTCTGCAGGCCCCTGAGGTACACTGTCATCATCAGCAAGGGCCTATGTGCCCAGCTGGTGTGTGGGTCCTTTGGCATTGGTCTATGGCAGTTCTCCATGTGACAGCCATGTTCAGTTTGCCCTTCTGTGGCACAGTGGTGGACCACTTCTTTTGTGACATTTACCCAGTCATGAAACTTTCTTGCATTGATATCACTATCGATGAGATAATAAATTATGGTGTAAGTTAATTTGTGATTTTTGTGCCCATAGGCCTGATATTTACCTCCTATGTCCTCATCATCTCTTTCATCCTTAAAATTGCCTCAACTGAGGGCTGGAAGAAGACCTTTGCCACCTGTGCCTCCCACCTCACTGTGGTCATTGTCCACCGTGGCTGTTCCTCCACTACCTACCTCAAGCCCAAGTCAGAAAACTCTACAGAACAAGACCTCCTTCTGTCAGTGACCTACACCATCATTGCTCCCCTGCTGAACCCTGTTGTTTACAGTTTGAGAAACAAGGAGGTCAAGGATGCTCTATGCAGAGTTGTGGGCAGAAATATTTCTTAACACATTGGATTATTAAATCAAGAGACCGTTAGCCCAGTGTAGTGTGTCTACTCACAAACATGCCACAATACACAAGTTCATCAAATATAATATTTGTTGAGAATACTGTCAGAGAATAGAAATGCTTTTCTATTTAGTGTTCTAGGGATGACAGAAAGCAGGATTTCTGCTCTGGTGAATTTGGTTACCAGACACAAGACTCACTCCAAGCTGGATTAAGACTACTTGTCTCTGTGCTTGAATATTTCAGCTTTGAAAGCTTTTTGGCTCCCATTTTACCTGAACTCTCTGAGAGTCAAATCTTTGAGCTTGTCCGGTTAGGGGATGTGGAGTAGAGGCAGTGGGAACATAGGTGGCAGGGGTGTTAGGAAAATAAGTTGCAGAGACACCAACCTTTATTTCTCTCTGCTTACATAAAAAATAAAGCTTTCATTTTCAGGAGTCAAATAATATTCCATGTGACAGTCATTTTGTAATTATATCTTAATCTTGCTGATTGAAAAATGAACAGCTTTGAAAAAAAGTCTCTTCTTTTATTACCCAGCTGTATTCACTCCTCAAATAGTGTTCATTTCTATGTGCATTCCTTCCTTCTGTGCAATCAAGGCAGAAACCTCTGCTGTTCCCTAGGGGATAAGCAGAAAGGACACATACTGGTGGCTTTTCTCTGAAGCTACATTTTTATCCAGATGCACTTTTCATAAAGACTTGTCTCTTTTCAACTTATGGTAGTTTTTTAGATTTTTAGTTTATATGTAGTAGTTTTACTGACATTGAAGTTGTTGTCTTAGATATTGGTTGTACTAATTCTAGGGTCCAAGGTAAATGCCATTAACTTCCATTCTCTCAGAAAACTGTGCAAACTTCATATTTTTCCAGATATTTATTTGCAAAATAAGCATAACTATGCTACATTATTGTATACACTCAATGGGAAACATTGTGGGAATATTTTGTTTTATGAATCTTCCCACCAGAGTTTATCTCTACTCTGAGACAGACCTGGAAGATACTTTCTAAGAGACGTAGGTATGGAAACATCTGTTTTCACACACTCATGACATCTATTGTTGTTCCATTCTCAAGTCATTTTATCTCTTATCTCTTACTCTCCTATCTCTTACTATCAGGATTAAGGCAATTCTGCAATGAAGGAAAATAATTTCAAGTATGCACTCAGGATTGTCACCTGTACGCTGTTATTTTCTCTGTTACTTGATTCCTCTCTCTTACAGTCCAGTTTTATTTTTCTGTTCCTAACCACAGAAATAGGGTTAAGTGTCTTCTAGGTGACCTGTGATCTTCTCTGTCTTCTACAGATCCCTTTGTGAGGAGGTCACAAACTGGAGGTGAAGGGTCTCTGCACAGTGTCCCCTTCATCTGGCTGTCCCAGTTGGATAACATCATAGCTGATAGCAGGGTCTCCCTACTGACCAGCCTGATAGCCGTCTCAAAAGGTGTCTGTCTCAACCTGAGGTTCATAGTTTTCTAGGGGTGCCTGGGCAGGTGTCAGAAGATTTTTAAACTTGTTTGAAACTATTCACTACATTTCTAATATAAGTGTTAATGTGACTTTTTCATCGTATTCTTAGAGAATTAACTCTGGCATAAGAATTTCTTCCCTCAAATCCAAACAGAAATATGAGACTAGATCCAGCTTTCTTCCTTCAGAGACTATTGACTTCCACAATATCCTTACACCCTCTTAAATAAGGATCCTTTGACCTGGTCCAGTTTTGCCTATATAAGCATTGCTGTTCTTACACTAGTTAGAGAATATGGAAGGTATGGGTGGTTCTCAGCTTGGAGGTTGAGGAATAATGGATTATGGGGGAATATCAGAGGCCAAGTGTGGTCTTATTGAAAGTTTTTTGGTCTTCTTCCATCCCTTCCTGTATTCCCTCCTGTATTCCCTGTTTCAATACCATTCCTGCTCTCCAACACTTTGTGGATGAGTGAATACCCCACTAGTGTTAGTTGTTTTACATACTTTGCATGGATTTAGACTCACTAGAGAAAGAAGCGTCTACAGGCAAAGTGCAATAGGATAAGAGTGTGTAAGTCTATGTGGTCACAGATCCCTCCTGGAGGATGAATTAGGAAGAGTGAGTCATTTTGTTGCTGCTTCCTATTGTCTATGAAAATGCTTATATTGATAATTAATGTGGCGGTTATTTTCACTATCTCGATTATTTTTGTTGTCATGATTATTCCCTAATGTCTCACTCTATCCATACTCCTTTATTTTTCTTCTTTTGTACATTTCAAATACTTTTATTTTAATATGTTTTTTGTTAAGCTCTTTTATTCACCAGAAAAATAGTCATAATATCACATATTTATTAAATCAATGTACCTTTTTCAAGCACTATGTGTCAAGCAATTAACTATCTCTGCGGTTACAATAAGGACTAATGTAAAGATTCAGTTTCTTGTTATTCACAGTCCAGTGGGAAGTTAGACAAAATAACAAGAAGTACAAAAACTTGCTAAAGGCACATGCACAGGATTGTCGTTTGGGGTCAGGGGTGTTGTTCAGAAAAGGAATCTATTTAGAAGGTCAGAAAACATTCATAGAGAAGTGATATTTAATTAACTTTTTGTGGCATTGGGTCAACTGGTGTCTGCAAAGGATGAGGGAAGATGATAAGGGAAAGAGAAGAGTCTGACAGAGACACAGAAACCTGAAAAAGCCAGAAGTGTTAGTTGGGCAGGTGTTTTATTCTATTCACCTGTATGCCCACTGCCCTGTTGAATACTAGTCTGGCAAAAAGTAAGTGCTTAATATACCTTTGCATGAATGAATGTGTGAACATCTATTGAGTATAAAGTCTTGTTCAATAATTTCCTCAGGTGTATTTTTTGATAGATACATCTTGTCATATTCTTTCTGTTTGTCTGATAGACTCCTTTTACCTAAAATCAAGTAACAGAGAAAATAACAGAGTACAGGTGACAATCTGGACTGCATACTTGAAATTATTTTCCTTCATTGCAGGATTGCTATTTATCATATATTTACATTAGTTAGCCACTTAAAATTGTACACTGGATTAATATATTTTAGCTATAAGCAGGACCATTAGTTTGACAATATTTAAAATAATTGCTTGATAACCTGACATATAAAATCAAGAGTTAAGACTTTTAAACATTTACCTTTAGAAAAATTATGAAAAGACTATTATGGATCTTATAGCTTCTGAAAATGATTTTTACAGTGTTGACTTTGTAACTTCTTTAGAGAAAAACTAGTTTTGCCTGATATCCTTTTACATTCATCAATTGTAACCTATAATGGATTAGATGAGAAAATGGCTGAAGCACTCCCAACAATGAGTAGAATAATACATTTTATTGATGGGTGCAAATGTTTCTGGGAGAAGAGAAAGGAGGGAAGTGGTCAGGAGAGATAAACTTAAGCCAAAGATAAGCAGGTAGTACGTGTCACACAGAGCTTAACTTTTAAAAAGACATGTTTAAAGGGTACAAGAACCTAAGGTAGTTTTGTTGTGCTGCTAAGGTGTGAACACAAGTGTGAGTGTGTGTGGTGTGTGTGTATATGTATACATGCATGCATATGTATATTTTTGTGGGAGGGTGCAAACATTTAAAAATTTTGGATGTAATGGGCATTGTAATAAAATGCTTTATTTGCATTCTTTCATTTAATAACCGTCTTTAATGTTTATATAGCTCTTCAGAGTTTACAAGGGTCTTTTGTATTCATCATCCCATTTGATTCTTATAGCACTCCTGTAAGGTATTAGTCCCCTAGTTTTCAGATATATCCATTGCAAATGGTAGTTTAAATTACTTTTCCAAGGTCATATTCTTTGTTAGAACTAGCAGTAGCACTAAAATGAAAGTGAGCCTTAACTACAAATCTAGTAATTCTGAATTCCATGTTTTTTATTACGTTGTCCATTTTTATTACTTCATTCATTCAAACACACGTGTGCATGCGTATGCATGCACACGCGCGCGCACACACACACACAGAGTATTAATTCTCATCAGAAAATAAGGTACAATGAATAAACTTTATTTTTGAGATCCTAAAACTTCATTTCACTCATAATTGATGAACTTTTTCTAAAATGTTCTAATTCCTTCCCTGACTCTGCAAATAAAATACGTTGGTGATCATGAATATATTTTCTAATAACGTTTACCATGGGCACTTAACTGTATCTTGTGTTGTGGTTCAGCGATATTGTCAGTTGGAACTGAGCTTGTATCATCTTTGCTTCTGAATTAAAAGACTCACATACTCCAATATTTTATGAACTTTGAGTTAGAATTGCATAGTTTCTGATTCTTTTAATTATTTAGTTTGTTACTTCAACAAATATGAAATGCCTGTTCACTCTGAGTGTCAGACGCTGGGTTAGGTGCCAGGAATGTAGAGATAAATAAGATCTGAGTCTTGCATTGAGCAGCTAACAATCTACTTGCAACCCATTTCAGTGCAGTGTGACTAATGCCATACACAGAGCACTGTGAAGACCCAGAGAAAAGAATTCCTAACTCAATTGGTGAATTTCATCCTTGCATGTATTCGTAGCAGGTCAAGGTGAATGAGTTTGACAAGTTCAAGAACTTTATTCTAGTAAAACTTCCTGACTTTAAGCCTACTCAGAGATAGCAAGTGCCCCCAGGTTAATAACCAGAATCTCTATAATTTATCATCCACAATTTTCAGCATGTAATTACAAAATGCTCAACATTGGAAAAAACGGAATATTGTGACCCCTATCAAGAGAAAATGAGTCAACACATCAACCCTAAGATGACTCCATTCAATAGTCAAGGACTTTAAAGTAGCTAGTGTGTATAGGCTCAAGAACTTACAGAAAAATATTCTTATAATAAGTAAACATATATAGAATCTCAGTCAAGAAATCTAGAACTGAAAATTAAAATATATGAAATAAAAATTTCCTGTTTAACAATAGATTGGTGCTGGCAGAAAAAAGGGTCAATGAACTTGAAGAATGATTAATAAAATTATTGAATCTGAAGAACAGAGAAAAAATGAATAACAATGAACAGGGTCTCAATGACTTGTGCTACAATACAAGACATTTAATGTACATGTACTTGAAGTCTCAGAAAGAGAGAATAGTATGTGTCACAAAAATATTTGAAAAAACATTGGTTAAAATGTTCATATTATTAAAAAATATAAGATACAGATCCAAGAATCTGAGTGAATTCCAGGTAGGGTAAATAGAACAACATCAAATATATGTAAGCAGAGTCAAATATTTAAAACCAGAAATGAAAAAAGTCTTGAAAGTCACCAGGCTAAAATAACATTTTTTCCAAGATGGAAGTATAGAAGCTTGTTAGCACATCTCACCCACTTAGAAATAGCAAAATACTGTGTATAAATTTACACTGCCAAATTTTGTCAAATAAAACAAAAAAAAACCAACCAGGAGTGCCCAGGAAACTGCCAGCCAGCACAGGAGGCAGTTATTGGTTTGGAGAATTTTGGTAGTGAAATTTGTGATCTGGCCTTGAGTAGGGGAGAAGTCCTCACGGCTAGAAAAGAGGTGAATGTGATATGGGCTTTAGCCACAGGCATGGGAGTTGATAACCCTGTCTTTGCAAGACTGGACCTGAAGAGATTTGGCCTGGGAGCCATGGTTTTGACACAGGCAGTAAGTTTTTGGCCTGCAGCAGTTTTGCCATCTGAAGACAAACTACCTGTGACCTGGCTGGTTGTCTTAGCTTGCTGCCAGCTGCAAGCTGTGGCAAAGACCCTTGCCAGGTTGAAAGCATTAAAGCAAGGTGGGTTCCACAATTGCCTGCTCGGCCATGGTGCACGAGTTGCCTCTCTACCCATGCCAACTCTTTTTTTTTTTTTTTTTTTTTGAGATGGAGTCTTGCTTTGTCGCCCAGGCTGGAGTGCAGTGGCCGGATCTCAGCTCACTGCAAGCTCCGCCTCCCGGGTTCATGCATTTCTCCTAGCTCAGCCTCCCGAGTAGCTGGGACTAGGCGCCCGCCACCTAGCCCGGCTAGTTTTTTGTATTTTTTAGTAGAGACGGGGTTTCACTTTGTTAGCCAGGATGGTCTCGATCTCCTGACCTCGTGATCCGCCCATCTCGGCCTCCCAAAGTGTTGGGATTACAGGCTTGAGCCACTGCGCCCAGCCTTACCCATGCCAACTCTATGGCATGGTAATGGTTGCTTCGCTCCTCCTTGAAGTATTGCTCCATGGGCCTAAGAACTGCTTTCTGACTCCTGTCAGGGCCAGCACATATGCTCACTATTGAGGGCCCAAGTGCAGGTTTCACCATCCCAGCCCTCCCCAGCTTGTCTACTCACCCCTGCCTCAGAGGCAGAGCATGAGATTAGAACCACTGAGAGCTCCACGGCCCAACCCATCACCTGGAGCACCTGAGCATTTCTCCTGGTTAACAAAGATCAGGCATAAACTTACTGCTACCACCATAGCTGGCTCTCACCTGCAAGCACCACTTAATGGCCAGGAGGTGAACCCACACAGTCCAATACAAAATTTGCTAACATAATTGCAGCCTAGAAGCAAATAGCAATGTCTAACCTAATTGAACATCCTGAATGCCCAGAGATGTGAAGGAGAAACTGATCCTGTTTTTACCTGTTGAGGTTGTTGTACTGGGATTACCATAAAGAGACCTCAGCAACTTCCTTCAGGGGCCTGAGGACTCCCCCACCACCATGTCAGGGCTGGTGCTTGCACTTGCCATTGGAGAGCCTGAGTGTAGGCTTCCCCTACCTGGCTCCACCATCCCCTCCTAGAGGGAGGGTGGGACTGAAGCTCTTGAGTGCTCCAGAGCCCAACTCACCACATAAAACACTGGAGCACTTCTCCAGCTGTTAACACAGATCAAGCATAAACCCTACAGATACTGCCTCAGCTGGCTTTTACCTGAAAATGTCACCTACTTGCTAGGAAGTTGACTGGCACAACCCAGTACAAAATATGCTGATACAAGAGTGCAGCACTTGGGAAGGAGACAAACTTTTCCTAACTTCTACTAACACCATTGTCCATGCCACCTTAGCTTGTCAGGGGGCAGTGAGCCTGCTCACACACCTGGTGCACCACTATGACAACCAGCATTTGAGAAAGCTGGCACACTACAGCTATTTATAACCAAAAAAAAAAAAAAAAAAAAAAAAATAGAGTCTTTACTACTGAATGCACCCAGAGGCACAAATGACCCTACCCAACATAAATCATAGTGACACCCTCAAGATAGAAGGTCCTGCCTGCATTAATGAAAGTAAATTCAAAATTAAGAAGTGACTGTTTGCCCAGATGCAAAGAAATCAGCATAATTATTCTGGAAGTATTAAAAAACAAGGGTTTATGATGCACCAAAGGAACAGTAATTTTCTAGCAATGAATCCTAACCAAAAGAAAATATTTCAAAAGTCAGAAAAAATTCAAAATACTGATTTTAAAGAAGCTCAGTGAAATACAAGATAAATCTAAAAATGAATACAAAGAAATCCAAAAACCAATTCAGGATATAATATAGAAATTTACTAAGGAGATATCTTAATTTTTTTTCTGGAAATGAAATATTCTTTGAAGGGGTTAAAAAATACAGTTGAAACCTTCAACAATAGATTATACCATGCAGAATAGAGACTCTCTGAATCTGAAGACAGGTCTTTTGAATTAATCCAGTCAGACAAAAATAAAGTAAAATGAGTAAAAAGAAGGACAAAGCCTTAAAGAAGTATGAGACTACAGAAAATGACCAAGCTTATGAATCATTGTTATTCTTGAGGGAGAAGAAAAAGCAAGAAGTTTAGGAAATCTGTTTAAAAAAAAAATTGATGAAACCATCCCTTATCTTACAACACATTTAGACATCCAGATGCAAAAGGACTGGCAAACACCAGGAAAATACATAGCAAGATGGACTTCACCATAATATGTAGTTAACAGACTGTCTAAAGTCAATGTGAAAGTAAAAGATTCTAAAATTTTCAAGATAAAATTGTCAAGGGGGTGCCAAGATGGCTGAATAGGAAAAGCTCCAGCCTCCAGCTTCCAGCATGAGCTACACAGAAGACGGGTGATTTCTGCATTTCCAACTGAGATGCCAGGTTCATCTCACTGGGGCATGTCAGACAGTGGGGGCAGGACAGTGGGTGCAGCCCAACAAACAAGAGCCGAAGCAGGATGAGGCATTGCCTCACCCGGGAAGCGACAGGGGGAAGGGAATTCCTTTTCCTAGCCAAGGGAAACCCTGACACACAACACCTGGAAAATCAGGTCACTCCCACCCTAACACTGCACTTACCAAGAGTCTTAGCAAATGGCACACCAGGAGATTATATCCTGTGCCTGACTCAGAGGATCCCACGCCCACAGAACCTCTCTCATTGCTAGCACAGCAGTCTGAGATCTAACTGCAAGGTGGGAGCGAGGCTGGGGGAGGGGTGTCTGCCATTGGTGAGGCTTAAGTAGGTAAACAGAGCAGCCTAGAAGCTCGAACTGGATGGAGCCCACCACAGCTCAAGGAGACCTGTCTGCCTCTGTAGACTCCACCTCTGGGGACAGGTCATAGCTAAACAAAAAGCAGCAGAAACCTCTGCAGATGTAAATGTCCCTGTCTGACAGCTTTGAAGACAGTAGTGATTCTCCCAGCATGGAGGTTGAGATATGAGAACAGACAGACTGCCTGCTCAAGTGGGTCCCTGAACCCTGAGTAGCCTAACTGGGAAAGCCTAACTGGGATTAGACTAACTGGAGTGGACCTCAAGCAAACTCCAACAGACCTGCAGCTGAGGGTCCTGACTGTTAGAAGGAAAACTAACAAACAGAAAGGACATCCACACCAAAACCGCATCTGTACATCACCATCATCAAAGACCAAATGTAGATAAAAACCACAAAGATGGGGGAAAAGCAGTGCAGAAAAGCTCAAAATTCAAAAAATCAGAGTGCCTCTCCCCATCCAAAGGAACGTAGCTCCTCACCAGCAATGGAACAAACCAGGATGGAGAATGACTTTGATGAGTTGAGAGAAGAAGGCTTCAGATGATCAAACTTCTCAGAGCTAAAGGAGGAACTATGAACGAAGTGCAAAGAAACTAAAAACCTTGAAAAAAGATTTGATGAATGGATAACTAGAATAACCAATACAGAGAAGTCCATAGATGACCTGATAGAGATGAAAACCATGACACGAGAACTACGTGACAAATACACAAGCTTCAGTAACCGACTCAATCAACTGAAAGAAAGAGTATCAGTGACTGAAGATTAAATGAATGAAATGAAGTGAGAAGAGAAGTTTAGAGAAAAAACAGTAAAAAAAAAATGAATAAAGACTCCAAGAAATATGAGATTATGTGAAAAGACCAAATCTACGTCTGATTGGTATACCTGAAAGTGACGGGGAGAATGGAGCCAAGTTGGAAACCACTCTGCGGTATATTATCCAGGAGAACTTCCCCAACCTAGCAAGGCAGGCCAACATTCAAATTCAGGAAATACAGAGAACACCACAAAGATACTCCTCGAGAAGAGCAACTCCAAGACACATGACTGCCAGATTTACCAAAGATGAAATGAAGGGAAAAATGTTCAGGGCAGCCAGAGAGAAAGGTCGGGTTACCTACAAAGGGAAGCCCATCAGACTAACAGCAGATCTCTCAGCAGAAACTCTACAAGCCAGAAGAGAGTGGGGGCCAATATTCAACATTCTTAAAGAAAAGAATTTTCAACCCAGAATTTCGTATCCAGCCAAACCAAGTTTCATGAGTGAAGGAGAAATAAAATCCTTTCCACACAAGAAAATGCTTAGAGATTTTGTCACCACCAAGCCTGCCCTACAAGAGATCCTGAAGGAAGCACTAAACATGGAAAGGAACAATTGGTACCAGCCACTGCCAAAACATGCCAAAATGTACAGACCATCAATGCTAGGAAGAAACTGCATCAACTAATGAGCAAAATAACCAGCTAACGTCATAATGACAGCATTAAGTTCACACATAACAATATTAACCTTACATGTAAATGGGTTAAATGCTCCAATGAAAAGACACAGGCTGGAAAGTTGGATAAAGAGTCTAGATCCCTCAACTTGCGGTATCCAGGAGACCAATCTCACGTGCAGTGACACACATAGGCTCAAAATAAAGGGATGGAGGAAGATGTACCAAGCAAATGGAAAACAAAAAAAAAGCATGGGTTGCAATCCTAGTCTCTGATAAAACAGACTTTAAACCAACAAAGATCAAAAGTGACAAAGAAGGCCATTGCATAATGGTAAAGGGATCAATTCAACAGGAGGAGCTAACTATCCTAAATATATATGCACCCAATACAGGAGCACCCAGATTCATAAAGCAAGGCCTTAGAGACTTACAAAGAGACTGAGACTCACACACAATGATAATGGGAGACTTTAACACCTCACTGTCAACATTAGACAGATCAATGAGACAGAAAGTTAACAAGGATATCCAGGAATTGAACTCAGCTCTGCACCAAGGGGAACTAATAGACATCTACAGAACTCTCCACCCTAAAACAACAGAAGATACATTCTTCTCAGAACCACATGCACTTATTCGAAAATTGACCACATAGTTGGAAGTAAAGCCCTGCTCAGCAAATGTAAAAGAACAGAGATTATAACAAACTGTCTCTCAGACCAGTGCAATCAAACTAGAACTCAGGATTAAGAAACTCAATCAAAACTGCTCAACTACATGGAAACTGATCAACCTGCTCCTGAATGACTACTGGGTACATAACAAAATGAAGGCAGAAATAAAGATATTCTTTGAGACCAATGAGAACATGATACAACATACTGGAATCTCTGGGACACATTTAAAGCAGTTTGTAGAGGGAAATTTACAGCATAAATGCCCACAAGAGAAAGCAGGAAAGATCTAAAATTGACACCCTAACACCACAATTAAATGTACTAGAGAAGCAAGAGCAAACACATTCAAAAGCTAGCAGAGGCAAGAAATAACTAAGATCAGAGCAGAACTGAAGGAGATACAGACACAAAAACCCCTTCAAAAAATCGATGAATCCAGGAGCTGGGTATTTGAAAAGATCAACGAAATTGATAGACCACTAGCAAGACTAATAAAGAAGAAAAGAGAGAAGAATCAAATAGACACAATAAAAAATGATAAAGGGGATATCACCACCGATCCCACAGAAATACAAGCTACCATCAAAGAATGCTATAAACACCTCTATACAAATAAACTAGAAAACGTAGAAGAAATGGATAAATTCCTGGACACTTACACTCTCCCAAGAATAAACCAGGAAGAAGTTGAGTCCCTGAATAGACCAATAGCAGGCTCTGAAATTGAGGCAATAATTAACAGCCTACCAACCAAAAAAAGTCCAGGACCAGATAGATTCACAGCTGAATTCTATCAGAGGTAGAGGAGGAGCTGGTACCATCCCTTCTGAAACTTCTCCAATCAATTAAAAAAGAGGGAATCCCCCCTAAGTCATTTTATGAGGCCAGTATCATCCTAATACCAAAGCCTGGCCGAGACACAGCAAAAAAAGAGAATTTTAGATGAATATCCCTGATGAACATCGATGCAAAAATCCTCAGTAAAATACTGGCAAACCAAATCCAGCAGCACATCAAAAAGCTTATCCTCCATGATCAAGTGGGCTTCATCCCTGGGATGCAAGCTGGTTCAACATACGCAAATCAATAAACTTAATCCAGCATATAAACAGAACCAAAGACAAAAACCACATGATTATCTCAATAGATGCAGAAAAGGCCTTTGATAAAATTCAACAGCCCTTCATGCTAAAAACTCTCAATAAATTCAGTATTGATGTAACGTATCTCAAAATAATAAGAATTATTTATGACAAACCCACAGCCAATATCATACTGAAAGGGCAAAAACTGGAAGCACTCCCCTTAAAAACTGGCACAAGACAGGGATGCCCTCTCTCACCACTCCTATTCAACATAGTGTTGGAAGTTCTGGCCAGGGCAATCAGGCAAGAGAAAGAAATAAAGGGTATTCAATTAGGAAAAGAAGTCAAATTGTCCCTGTTTGCAGATGACGTGATTGTATATTTAGAAAACCCCATCATCTCAGCCCAAAATCTCCTTAAGCTCATAAGCAACTTCAGCAAAGTCTCAGGATACAAAATCAATGTGCGAAAATCATAAGCATTCTTATACACCAGTAACAGACAAACAGAGAGCCAAATCATGAATGAACTTCCATTCACAATTGCTTCAAAGAGAATAAAATATCTAGGAATCCAACTCACAAGGGATGTGAAGGACCTCTTCAAGGAGAACTACAAACCACTGCTCAGTGAAATAAAAGAGGACACAAACAAATGGAAGGACATTCCATGTTCATGGATAAGAAGAATCAATATCGTGAAAATGATCATACTGCCCAAGGTAATTTATAGATTCAATGCCATCCCCATCAAGCTACCAATGACTTTCTTCACAGAATTGGAAAAAACTGCTTTAAAGTTCATATGGAACCAAAAAGAGCCCACCTAGGTAGTACCATTCAGGACATAGGCATGGGCAAGGACTTCATGTCTAAAACAACAAAAGCAATGGCAACAAAAGCCAAAATTGACAAATGGGATCTAATTAAACTAAAGAGCTTCTGCACAGCAAAAGAAACTACCATCAGAGTGAACAGGCAACCTACAGAATGGGAGAAAATTTTTGCAATCTACTCATCTGACAAAGGGCTAATATCCAGAACCTACAAAGAACTCAAATTTACAAGAAAAAAAAAACCCATCAAAAAGTGGGCAAAGACACCTGCACACGCATGTTTATTGTGGCACTATTCACAATAGCAAAGACTTGGAACCAACCCAAATGTCCATCAATGACAGACTGGATTAAGAAAATGTGACACATATACACCATGGAATACTATGCAGCCATAAAAAAGGATGAGTTCGTGTCCTTTGTTGGGACATGGATGCAGCTGGAAATCATCATTCTCAGGAAACTATCGCAAGAACAGAAAACCAAATACCACATATTCTCACTCATAGGTGGGAATTGAACAATGAGATCACTTGGACACAGGAAGGGGAACATCACACACTGGGTCCTGTTGTGGGATGGGGGTAGGAGGGAGGGATAGCATTAGGAGATATACCTAATGTAAATGACGACTTAATGGGTGCAGCACACCAACATGGCACATGTATACATATGTAACAAACCTGCACGTTGTGCACATGTACCCTAGAACATAAAATATAATAAAAAAAATTTAAAAAAGATAAAATTGTCTAGCCACCCATAAAGGAAACCTCATCATATTAGCAGTGAATTTCTAAGCAGAAACCTTGCACGCCAGAAGGGATTAGGATCCTATTTTTAGAGTTGTTAAAGAAAAAACTGTCAACCATGAGTTCTGTATGCTGCAAGAATAAGCTTTTTAGATGAAAGAGAAAAATATATTTCCCAGAGAAACAAATGCTGAGAGAATTCGTTACTACCAGACCAGTTCTACTAGAAATGCTCAAAGGAGTCCTAAACATGGAAATGGAAAGTTGATATTTGCCATCATAAAACATACAGAAATATACATCTCACAGACATTGTAGAAACAATTTTACAAGGAAGAAGAGAAAGAAATCAAATGGCAACAGGACATAACTCCACCAAACCACAAAGACAAGCAGAGATTAAAAAGAAACAATTAATCTTCAAAATAACTAGAAAATTAACATTATGACAGGAACTAAACTTTACATATGAATCTTAAGTTTGCATGTAAATAGATTAAATGATCTACTTTAAAGATATAGAATGGCTGAATTATTAAAACATGAACCAACTGTATGCTGCTTCTAAGAAACTTATCTTACTGGTGAAAACATAGACTGAATGCAAAGGGATGGAAAAAGGTATTGCCCACAAATGAAAACTAAAAGCAAGCAGGAATATCTATATTTATATCTGATAAAATATACTTTAAATCAACAACATTAAAAAGAGACAAAGAATGTTATTATATAATGATAAATATGTAAATTCAACAAGAATGTAAAACAATCATAAATATATATGTGCTAAACACTGGAGCACTCAGATTCATGAAGCAAATATTACTAGACACGAAGAGAGAGCAATACAATAATAGTTGGGGGGGCTTCAACACCCCACTAACAGCACTAGAAAGATCATCAAGACAGAAAATCAACAAAGAAACATTGTACATAAATTAGGTTTAAGATCAAAGGGAACTGACAGACATTGACTTAACATTCTATCTAACAAATGTAGAATATACATTCTTCTCATAGCACATAGGATGTTTTCCAATACAGTTCATATGTTAGGCCATGCCATGAAACTAGTTTCAGTAAATTAAAAGAAATTAAACAGTAGCAAGTATTTTCTCAGAACATAGCAAAATAAAACTAGAAAACAATACCAAGAGGAATTCTCAAAACTATACAGATATATGGAAATTAAACAGCATACTCTTGAACAATCTTGCATCAATGACAAAATTAAATTGGAAGTTTGAAAAACCTTTGAATTTAATAAAAATGGAGACACAAGCAAAACTTTTAGAATGTAGCAAAAGCAATGCTGTGAGGAAAGTTTATAGTGTCAAAGACCTACACCAAAAACCTCCCACCAAAAATAAAAAGATCAAAAATTAACAATCTGAAATTGCACCTCAAGGAAATAGAGAACAAGAACAAACCAAACCCAAAGCGAGCAGAAGAAAAGAAATAACAAAGATCAGGGAAAAACTAAATAAAATTGAGACCAAGGGAACAATAGAAAGGAGCAATGAAAGAAAAGTTGGTTTTTGAAAAGATTAACAAAATTGATAAACTCTAGGTACACTAACCAAGGAAAGAAGAGAGAGGATTTAAATGCACACAATTATAAATAAAAATGTAGACATTAACAACTGATACTACAGAAATGCAAAAAAACATCAGAGACTACTATGAACAACTCTACGTATCAAATTAGAAAACCTAGAGGAAATGTATTAATTCATGGAAACATACAGTCTCCCAAGATTAAACCGGAAAGAGGTAGAAATCCTGAACAGACCAATAAAGACAAGTGAGATTGAGTAAGTAATGAAATTCTGCCAACAACAAAAAATCCCAGGACCAGGTGAGTTCACACCCAATTCTATGAAACATACAAAGAATTTGTACTAATCCTACTGAAACTATTCCAAGAAAATAGAGAGGAAGTAAATACTCCCTAACTCATTCTATTAAGTCAGTATCATCCTAAAAGCCCTACAAGAGGACAACAATAAAACAAAACTACAGACTAGTATCTCTGACGAACATGGAGGCAAAAATTCTCAACAAAATACTAGCTAATGGAATCCAATATCACATAAAAAAATACCACCATAAACAAGTGGATTTTATTCTGTGGATGCAAGGATGGTTCAACATACACAAATCAATCAATGTGACCCATGACACAATCAGAATTAAAAATGAAAACCATATGATCATCTCAATAGAATCAAAAAAAGCATTTGATAAAAATCAGCACAATAACACCCCCAACAAACTATGCATAGAAGGAACATACCTCAAAATAATAAAAGCCATATATGACAAAACCACAGCTGACATAATACTGAATTGGGAAAAGTTGAAGGCAGTCTCTCTAAGAACTGGAATAAGACAGCAATGCACACATTTACCACTCTTATTCAATGTAGTACTGGAATTCCTAGCCAGGGCAATTAGGCGAGAAAAAGAAATTTAAGGCATTCACGTTGGAAAACAGGAAGTCAAACTATCTCTGTTCACTGATGATATAACCTTAGAAAACCCTAATGACTCCTCTAAAAACACTCTTAGATTTGATGAACAAATTCAGTAAAGTTTTAGATACAAAATCAATGTACAAAAATCAGTAGGATTTCTATATGCCAGTAACAATCAAGCTGATAACCAAATCAAGAAGTCAATTTCATTAGCAATAGTTACAAAAATAACATATCTAGAAATATATTTAGCCAAGGAAGTGAAAGATCTCTACAAAGAAAACTATAAAACACTGATGAAAGAAATTGTAGATGACAGAAATACATGGAAAAAGTCCCATGCTCATTAATCAGGGAATTAACATTGTTAGAATGACCATACTGCCCAAAGGAATGTACAGATTCAATGCAATCCCTATGAAACTACCAACATCATTTTTTTTCCACAGAATTAGGAAAAATAATCTTAAAATTCATCTAAAACCAAAAAAGAGCCTGAGTAGCCAAAGCAATCCTAAGCAAAAAGAACAATGCTACAGGAATCACAATACCTGACATCAAATTATGCTATAAAGCTGGTCAGTAAGCAAAACAGCATGGTACTAGTTTAAAAATAGACACATAGATCAATGAAATAGAATGGAAAAAGAACCCATAAATAAAGCCACATATCTTTAGGTAACTGACCTTTGCAAAGTTGAGAAAAACATACACTGGGGAAAGGACACTCTTTTCAATAAATGGCGCTGGAAAAATTGTATTACTGTATGCAGAATAATGAAACTGTATCTCTCTTTCTCCATATATAAAAATCAACTCAAGATGGATGAAAAAGTTAAATTTAAGACCTGAAATTATAGAGCTACTAGAAGAAAACCTGTGGAAAATTCTTGTAGATATAGGTCTAGGCAAAGAATTTACTTACAACTATGACGAAAGCACAAGGAAGGAAAATAAAAATAAATAAAAATTAAGCAAAAAGTTTCTGCACAGCAACAGAACAGACAGAGTGAACAGAAAATCAGGAGAAAATATTTTTAAACTATACATCCAACAGGGGACTGATATCCAGAATTAAACAGTAAAAACAACAAAAAACAAATTACCACATTAAAAAGTGGGCAAAAGATGTGAATAGATTTCTTTTTCAAAAGAAGACATACAAATGGCCAACAAGATGATAAAAAAACACTCAACATGACTAATAATCAGAGAAATAAAAATCAAAACCACCGTGAGATATAATCTTAAAACAGTCAAAATGGCTATTATTAAAGAGTGGAAAAATAACAGATGTTGGTGAGAATACAGAGTAAAGAGTAAAGAGCATGCTTACACCCTGTTGGTGGGAATGTAAATTGCTACAATGTTTATGGAAAACAATACAGAGATTTTTCAATTAATTAAAAATAGAGGTACCATTTGATACAGCAATCCAACTACTGGATATATATCAAAAAAATAAATCATTATATCAAAAACATAGCCTGCACTCCCATGTTTATCATTGCCCTATTCACAATAGCAAAGATAGAATCAACATAAATGTCTATGATTGGGTAATTGAATAAAGAAAATGACTCTCACACACACTATAAAATACTAAGCCACAAAAACGAATGAAATCATGTCTTTTTCAGCAACATAGATAGAACTGGAGGCCATTATTTTAAGTGAAACAGCTGAGAGGCAGAAAGTCAAATACTGCATGTTTTCATTTATAAGTGGTAGCTAAATAATGTGTACACATGTACACAGGCTTCATGAAATAATCACCACTGGAGTCTTTGAATGGTAGGAGGGTGGGAGGAAGGTAAGGGATGAAAAACTACTTAATGGGTACAATGCACACTACTCAGGTGATGCTTACCTTAAGCCTGGACTTTGCCACTACATAATACATTCATGTAATAAATATGCCCCTGTATCCCTGAAATTTATACAAAAAAAAAAAATGACATACTACATAGCAGGGAACAAGAATAATTTTACTTGACTTCTAATCAGAAAGAATGGAGGCCAGAATACATTCAATGACATTTTTAGTGTTGTGCTAGAATTTCATATCCAGCAAAAATTTTATTCAAGATAAAGCTAAAGTAAAGATACTTTCAGGTAAGTAAAAATTTTGATAATTTATGCACTACCAGAAATGCTAAAGGGAGTTCTTCAGACTGAAGTTAAATGACATCAGATGCAAGCTCTATATTTGCAGAATAAGGACAATTGAAAATGGCAAATATGTGGATAAATATAAAGGAATATCTTTTATTCTCAATTGTTTTAAATAATGTATTATCATTTAAAGAAAAATATTATGAAATATTATTGTAAGATTTATAATGTTTATAATGTGTGTTGACATCATACTTATGACAACTATAGCACAAAGGAATAGACAAATGTAAATATGCTTTTATGAGATGCTTTTGTTTAATAAAAGTGGTACAATTTAACTCTAAGAAAAATTGTTGTGAGTTATGAATGCACATTAATCCACAGAGCAGCAAGTAGAATAATGCAAAGAGGTATAGCTAAGAAGACAATAGAGAAATAAAATAGAATACTAAAACATTTGTTTGATCCAAAAGAGGAAAGCAGTGAGAAATAGGAACAAGTAAAGGATAGGACAAATAGAAAAAAATAGCAAAGCTGAGTGTGGGGACTCATGCATGTAATCCCAACTACTCAGGAGGCTGAGACAGGAGGATCACTCGAGGCCAGGAGTTTATGATCAGCCTGGGAAATATAGTGAGACCCCTATCTCTAAGAAAATTAAAAAAAAAAATGTCAGGGCATGGTGGTGTGTGCCTGTAGCTCCAGCTTATTGGGAGGCTGAAGTGGGAGGATTGCTTGAGATTAGGAATTTGGGGCTGCAGTGAGCTGTTATCTTGCCATTGATCTCCAACCTGGGCAGCAGAGTGAGATCTCATCTTCTAAAAAATTAGAAAAATGGTAGACTTAAATCCAACAATATATGTAATTATGTTTAACCTAAGTATACTGAACATGTCTGTGAAAAGGCAGTCATTGTATTTTACCAGAACAGATATAAACAAGCAAACCCCAAGTATATCTATTTTAGAAGACAAACATAAAAATATGTAGATATATTGAAAAAGTATGGAGAAAGATATAGTATGCAAACTCTAATTATACTAGAGTGGTTATACATTCCAGAACTTTCTATAGCATTTTTCGTAGTATAGAAATTATTTGAATTTCCACCTACCTAAAAATGGTTTTCACCTTTATTTCTAAATCATTAGCAGACAAAGTAGACATAAAGACAATAAATATAACCATAGATGAGAAAATGATTTCATTATGGTAAAGGTGTAATTCATCAGTAAGACATACCAATCTTAAATGCTCCTGCTCCTAATAACAGAACTTCAAAATAAATAAAGCAAAAACTAGGAGAAATCAATAGAGTAACAGACAAACTCACAATTCTAATTGGGATTTTAGCCCTCTTCTTTTATCAACTGATTTAACAAGTAGACATAAAATAAGAATATACAACATCTGTTTCACAGTTTCTATCAATTTGACCTATTGATATCTAAGGACATTCTAACAAAAACAGAACATACAGTCTTTTCAAGTGCTTGTGGAATCAAGAGAGAACATGCAGTGAATCATACAATGACTCAATAAACTTATAAAAATTAAAATAATAGACTTCTCTGATCATAATGAAATTCAGTTAATAATAAGACAAAAAATATAAAAAGTTCTTACACATTTAGAAATTAAACAACACACAGCTACATAACTGATGGACTAAAGAAGAAATCATAAGGGACATTAGACAATATTACAAGTTGAATAGAAATGAAGACAAAAAATACTAAATCTTGTGAAATTCAGCTAAACCAGTACTTAGAAATTGTAGTTTGAATGCTTATAGTTAAGAAAACCAGTATATCAGCCATGGTCCATTCTTGAGACGGAAATCACATAGTAAGTTGAACAATGAAAATTTAATATAATGAATTCATTGTAACAGGAGATTGCCTGTAGGTTCAGTGACATATGGAGCCACTAATGGCCAGATGGCAGTTTCATCTTCCAATTAAATGGACTATTGTTATGTTTTCTGGTAGAAGTGTTTTCCCCAGGGGTGCTACAACCAGCAGAGTTCAAGGATGCCGAGACAGGTAAAAAAAACTGTATAAGTGAATTATTAGACGTGGTAACAGGAATAAAAGAAATCATTCCCACTTCCACCCTTTAACTCCTGACCCCTTGAATTTTAGCTATGATGGGGGGACAGTACTATATAACAGTATGATTCAAAACATACACTACATTCTATAAAACAGAATTCTATAATTTCAAGATATTTCCCAACTAGTGTTGTAACTAAGTCTTTAGTATGCCCTTCATTTTTCAAGTACATAAGCTACTTTTTGACCATACAGCATGTGGTAAGACAAGTTTATCCCATTGACACGAACCCATTGCTGTACCTCCTTTATTGTTAAATTGAGCAGATGCAATGCTATGGGAAATGCCACAAAGGTATTTAAGGCATTCTGTGTACCCATGGATAGTGGTGCTGCCAGAAGCATTTTCCTGCCAGAAGCAAGAAAGCAAATCCATGTCTAGTATATATGCCTATTCCAGCAAAGGCAAATTTCTTCCCCTTCCATTATAAAAGATGTTCAAATAATCAACCTGCTATGAGGCCATTTTTCACAAGGCATGGTGTTATAGTTAGGGTTTACTATTTGTCTCCATTCTCAACAAATTCTGTGCTCAACAGCAGTGTTAGCTGGGTCAGCCTTGGTAAGGGGAAGCCCATATTATTAAATCCGTGTGTAGTCTTTATCCCTGCTAACATGGCCACTTTGTTCATCAGACCTTTGTACAAGCACTGAAGTGTCTGGGGAAAGAAGCTAACTGGCATCTACAGAACATGCCATTTTGCTCATGTGACCACTGTAAGCCTTCATTTTGCCTGGGGGGCCACAGTAACATTTTGGGTTTTGAGATATTAGTATCAGTTCAGGGACAAGGTCAAGTTATTCTGAAATGTCTGAGTATTTTCTACTTTTCAATGGAGTATACGTATATACCTCTAGTATATGGCCACAGATCCCTTTGGTGGAAGTTTTGGTGGAAGATTTACAATGTGTGCTTGCATCAGTGATACTTCCCTAAGAAGACTTGAACTTCCTTTCAATTGAGGGACATGGTTCTGTGAATTATGATAGGTCTAGAAACTGGTTGAGAGACCGTGATGCTCTGCTATATTAACTTAAGTCTCATGATAGAAGTAGTGTTAGCACTGGTCTGACATACTCTCTGGTAAGTTGGTTCAAGGACCCACCCTGTGGCCATTTCTTCAGTTCCTGAATGTATAATTAGAATAGACATACATAGCAACTGGCAGAATACTCAAAGTGGTTCCCTGACCCCTGGCATGAGGGCCATTATAAAAGGAAGTATTAAGTAGAAGCCCCTAAAACTTCCTCTTCCTACCAACATAGTACATATGAAGCAATTCTGCATTACCATGGGAATCGTAGAGATTAATGGCATCTTAAAAGACCTAAAAGAGGCAGGGGTGGTTATACCCATCATGTCCCTCTTTAATTCTCACAGTTTGGTCTGTGAAAAAGTTAGATGTAAATTAGAGAAAGACTCTGGACTACTACTGTATACTTAATCAGCTTGTCACATTAATTGCAGTTGCTGCTCCAGATGTTGTATCTCTATTGGAGCAAACGAACATAGCACCTGGCACTTGGTATGTGGCTATTGAAATAGTGACTATTTCTCCACATTAGCTTAAAGGAGAACCAGAAGCAGTTGCTTTTACCTGGCAGGACCAATAGTATACTTTCACAGTTTTGCCTGAGGGCTATGATAATTCTGCTGCCCTCTGTCATAATATAGATCATAAAAATGCTGCTAGTCATAAGATTTCATAAAACATCACACTTATTAACTTATATTGATAAAGTTATGCAAATGGGATCAGTCAAAGGGAAGGCAACACATACTTTAGAGGCCTTAGTAATAAAAATGCATGAATAAGAGGGTAAGTTCTCATACTGTGTAAGTCAGGGTCCAATTAGGAGAAAAAAACACACAGTGATTTGAATAGGGAGTTTAATGTAATGAATTATTAAGTACAAGAGGGAACTTGAGTAATGAGGTATTTGGTAGTAATTAGCAAAAATAATTCTAAAGAATATAGGAATAGCAGATATAAGTAACATTCACTGCCCCTAGGGTTAAGATAGAGTAGTGTGAGAAAACAAATTTTTCATGGATTTTTTTAGCATTCTTACAAAAACCTGAGTCTTCAGAGTCATGGAAATGTATACATTATAAGAATAGAGAATGTTTGCTTTCATTTCCTCAAGAAACATTTTGTTTTTCAGATACACTGAGTAGTAAATCTGTAAACATTTTTTTCCCTAATGGTGGTGCTAATTGCTTCCATACCGTAAACCTTATTATCTCAAGAGCCAAATAGTAATTTTGGGTTAGGCACCAAAATTAAAGCATTATCTCCCTAGTTGTTTACATCCCAAAAGGGGAGAACCCTAGGGCCATGAAGAAACATCTAAGTTGTAAAAGCCATAGATACTGGGTTTATCCTCCCCCTGGAGAAATTGATATACAAACCAAAGAGTTAGAGTAAGGACTTTTCCTATTCTGTTCCAAGGAGACTCAGAAGGAGAGGGATAAAAATGATTTTTCCCCTTTATAAATGGAGGACATATATGTTTCTTCATCTCTTACATAGAGAGTAATTCTGCCACTTGTGCATCATATTTTTTTTTCTATTTGAGTCTTATAATGCAGGATTTTGGGTGTGGAGAGACTAATACTGCAATATCATTTTGGCTATTGATTGTACAGTGAACATGGTAAGAGATCATCTTTTATCAAGAAATCATCTTTTATCCAGAAACTTCATGTATGGATTAAGGAAAATTTAATAAAGATAAACATTAAAAAGCTGACATGTATCCAGAGGCAACCTTCCTGCACCAGGGCTTATACCCAGACTTTATTAGAGAGGGCACAGTCTGGCATAGTGGCTCATGTCTGTAATGCCAGCACTTTGGGAGGCACAAGTGGGTGGATCTCTTGAGCTCAGGAGTTTGAGACCAGCCTGGGCAACATGGTGAAACTCTATCTTTACAAACAATACAAAAACTAACTAGGCATGGTAGCATGTGTCTGTAGTCCCAGCTACTCAGGAGGCTGAGGTGGGAGGATCACTTGAAACCCAGGATGTCGAGCCTGCATTGAGTCTATAATTGTGCCACTGCACTCCAGCCTGGGTGACAGAGTGAGACCCTGTCTCAGCATTGATCCACTGTATGGTTGCAATGTTGCAATTAAGATGCTGCAATATGCCATTCAGAGAAAACTTGATGGGACCTCTACTTTTGAAATTTGCAAAAAATAAGCCTCTAATGTACTGGAGAAAGTTATTCAGAAGAATATGTCTTGCTAGAGGCACTCCACCATGCAAAGAGGGATGTTGAGGGAAACTTGGTGCTATTAATTACTGTGTCCTGCAAGAGCTGGATGTTGTTGAAGCTGACCATTTTGCAGGAATTCGGTGTTGGTGAAGTCAGCCTATACTAAAGAAACCTGCCAGGTGGATCACACTGGCAATATAACTGGAAATTATGAGGCAGAGCATGGGAAAATAGGAAGCTGCACAAAATAAGAGTTCCAGAAATTTGCATAAGCATCCCTCGTGTCTGTAACAGAATACTAAACTATGTGTACACTGGGGCAGATACCATAAGGCTGGTAGAGAAGAATTATGGGAAGATATGGGCTAAACAGAGATTATTAAGTTTACACTTGGCTGGGGGATTTTGTAACCCGCTAGAGTAGAAATGCTTAACTGAATACTGTGGGCCCTCAACTGAGATCTCAATAAGGCCACACCTTAGTGATAGGGCTACTCTAACACTGAAGTAATGGGTAATGAGAAATGCCATATCAAACTTAGGAAGAAAGTTCAATAGGGTCAAACTTATTTACAAGTAACTCAAATACCTAACAGAATACAATTCAATACTCTTTTAAAATACACTAGAAAAAAATGCAGCTCTCCACACATAAAATGCAAAATATCTAACATTCGCTAAAAAACTGCTAGATATATGAAGAAGAAGTATGTCACCTATAATCAATCAGAAGAAAAGTCAGTCAAAAAAAAAAAAGAGACAGAAATGAAAGAAATGACAGGGATGCTAAAACAATTACAAATAGTACAAATTTGTTCAAGGTTAAGAGAAAATATGGGTGTCACGAGGAGAGGAATGAGTGATATAAAAGAACCAAATGTAACTTCCAGAAATCAAAGAAAATATCTGGAATGAAAATTTCACTGGATAAGATTAGTAGCAGACTAGAACCTGCAGAAGAAAAGGTCATTTAACTTGAAGACAAAGCAATAGAAATAATCACAATAAGGAGCACACAGAGAGAAAAGAATGGAAAACAATAAACTGTGCTTTAGTGATTTGTAGAAAAAACATCAAGCAGTTCTTAGACAGAAATTTGTAGTTTCTAAGGCTTATATTGGTAATAAGAAATGTCCAAATTCAATGATTAAGCCTTTTAAGAAGCTAAAAGATAGAGAAAATTGAAGCCAAATTGGATAGAATAAGATAACAGAGAGGAGAACCGAAATCAATGAAATGAAAAGCAGACAAAAATAAAGTCAAAAAACCCAAAAGTTTTAAAAAATTAAAAAATTGTGATAAACTTCTGGTTAGATGAGCCAAGAAAGAGAGGAAGACATAATTAATGAGGGACTCTTAGGTATAAATTCTGTACATATAAGAAGATTAAAACAGGAATATTATGAAGAACTTGTGCCAATAAATTCCACCACTTTTAAGAAGTGGATGATTCTTCAAAAGTCACAATTGATCAAATTTTACTCAAGAAGATATAACAATGGAAAATCTGAACGGCCATATATCTATTAAATTAATTAAATTAAATTTTCCCAAAGAATGCACCAGGCTCAATGACACCACTAGTAAATTCCATAAAATATTTAAGGAAGAACATGTACTAATTCACCACAAACTTCCTGATTAGAGAGGAAGTGAAAATACTTTCCATTTAGTTTTATAAGGCCAGCTTTATTCTGATATCAAAGTCAAAGTCTTCATGCACAACATAAAAAAAGAAAAACGTCCCTCATAAATACAGATGCAAAGCAAAGCTCTTTAACAAAATGCTAGTAAATAAAACCCAACAATAATTAAAATGGGTCATATATCATAAACAAGTAAAATTTACCTCAGGAATAAAAGGTTGGTTTAACATTTAAAAATCAGTTAATAAAATTTGCCGTATATAGGAAAATTCATGTGATTAACTGCAAATTGATTCAGGAAAAAAATTGGCAAAATTTAACCTTCATTCACAAAAAAACTTCTGGCAACCTAGAAATAGGAAAGAATTTTCTTAACTGCCAGCTATTATCATAAATGTAATGATTGGTTTGTTTTAGATTTGTACAATTTGTTGTCCTTTAAAATAACAAGCCACACTTATACTTAATGGTGAACTCCAGGGTTTATGACATATGTAGAAATAAAATGAATTACAAACAGCACATAGAAGAGGGATGAGTAAATGACATCAAACTGTTTAATTTTCTTGTATTATGTTTAAATGATATGATGTGAATTAAGGATAGACTTTGGAAACTTAAATGTCCATAATATAAATCATAGATCTATGATGAAGAAAAATAGGGAGGAAGAAGAGGAGATGGAGGGGCTGAAGAAGCCAATCTAACAGGTACAATGTAACACTAAAAATACAGGATTAATGCAAAACAAAGCAGGAAAGGAGGACTACAGGAAAAACAAATAAATAAAATAGAAAATAAATAGCCATATGGGAGACTTAAACCCAACCATATTAGCAACATATTAGCAATTCAATGTAGTAGACCATACATCTCAATTAGAAGGCAAAGTTTGCCAAACTGAATTTAAAAAGCAGTACCTCTTATACGATGTTTGCATGAAGTGCACTTTAAATATAAATACCAGATAGATAAAAGTAAATGGATGAAAAATATATGCCATGCGAAACAGTAAGCATCATAGGTTTCATACCATATATCAGACAAAGTAGACTCCAGAATAAAGAGCATTATCATGGATAAATAGAAATAGTATGACAAGAATATTATCATAGATATTATCATTCCAAAATGATAAAAGACATCAAGAATCAAGAGGACATAACATATTACATATCTATGCACCTAATACCAGAGTTTCAAAATAAATAAAACAGAAACTGATAAAATTGAAAGGAAAAATTGACAAGCTCACAATTATATTGTGCTATACTGGATAGTTTAATACTTCCCACTCAATAATTGTTGTAACAAGTAGACATAAAATCAATAAAATTAAAGAAAAAAATCAAAATAATTGAAGAAAAGAAAATGTTGAAGAATAAAAAAAGGAGACCTACAGTTTTAGCTGACTTGAGCTCTTTGTTGTTTATAAAGCACTTCATTATAAAGTGGCAGAATACACATTCCTTTCAAGTGTTCATGGGACATTCATCAAGAGAAACCATTTGCTGGAACTTAAAATAAGTCTAAATCCTTTAAAATACATTACAAAGCGGTATAATGATACAGAGTACCCTCTACTATAACATAAATATATGTGTAAAATACCTGAGTGTTTAAAAATTAAACATCACACTTTAAAATAACCCATGATTCAGAGGAGAAATCTAAAGAAAGTTTACAGAGTATTTTAAATTGAAAGAAAATTTTAAAAATTGGCATGATGCTGTTAAAGTAGAGCTTAGCGAGAAATCATAGCATTGCATTTTTATATAACATCAGAGGAATGGGAAAAAATCAGTGATCTATCTTTCTATCTTAAAAAGCTAGATGAAGAAAAACAAACTCTATGTAAGAGTCATCCAAGTTTTGCATATATCAATAGTTCATTCATTTTTATTGCTGATCAATATTCCATAGGATTAATGTATTTTTTGCCTATTTTCAATTAGCTTGTTTTCTTACTGTTGAATTTTGAGAGTTTTAAAATATTTTTCTAGGAATCTACTGCGATTGACCTCCAAATTTTTACCACAATTCCAAATTCTTTTGTCAATAGTGGAAGGAATTCTGATGTATTGAGAAGAGGAAGAAGCAATAATCTCTAAGAACCACTGTGACTTTAGTCACAGAATTACAATAATAATGATATATATATATTTTTATTTTTAAATGTAAAAAATTTTTATTAGAAAATAAACAAAATGTGGTTTCACTGAGGAGATATCTGTTTCCCTAAGAAATGTGTTGTGTACCTATCAAAGGTGAATTGTGCTAGGTAGACACTGATAAACCTTTATTGGTTTATAATAGCAAGGTTTTAATCTTGAGAATAGAAAGGAACCTGGTTAAACTTAAACTATTAAAGTTAAGATTATAGAGAATAGTATTTCCAGAATCAGCAGTTGAGTTAATTTTTTCCCTAAATGATACTGACTCCATAGCATTACCTATCAGCACTTTCCACATCCTCTTCAGACTGTATCACATGAAACAGGAATTATTTGTGATGGTGTTTGTCCTTAGCTCCAGAATTTGTGCAGCAGTAGGCACACACTTTTTTTTTCCAAAGGATACTAGGCCAGAGAGAGAAGGTTACACTATGGGGTTTTGGGTTCTGAGTGGAAAGGCTCCTTAGATCTCTATAAAAGAGAAGGTGATGCAATCTGCTGAAAGTGAGGGTGCTGAATAAGGTTGGGCCTGTGCGATGCTCATAGTGAGTATTCAAAAAGCACAAGGAAGTATGGAAGGGAGGGAGGAAGGGAGGGAGGGAGGGAGGGAGGAAGATGGAGCACATTGTCATTGTTCTGGGAACTACTGTTCTAATCAATATGAGAGAAGTGAACATACACACCCTGAGGATATGTCCTTCAGACCACAAGGCCAGAGTTCAGGGAGACCTTACTATGGCTAAAGAGAACTTGGCAGTGATCATTGGAAGGATAAGCAGAGCTGTCCTTTGAGAATGAAACAAAGATCTCCAAACTTGGACTTCTGGGGCATGAAGATGTTGGCTATATACATCTTTTCTACTTTGACTGTTCGTTGACATGAATACTTTCAAATGCTTCTGGATCTTCTCATTACTGGAATCTGGGCCACAAACGTTGGGAGGCAAACAGTAACTGGTAGTTTTAATAATTAACTATCACTGATTTCTCAGCCAAAGGTCATTCTCTTTCTACCTTTCTGAAGCTCAGACTCTATCTATGTGAAGAAATGAAAAATCATTCACAAATTATTGATTTTCTTCAACCCCCTCCACCTCCTACCCTAAGTAGGTAAACTCTAAATGGTCTGAGCTCTGTAGCAGAAGCTCTCTTAACTAGTGAGACACTTAGCACTTTGTGAGGGTGTTGTGTCGCCTGCTCACACTGCTGCTGGCTTTGGACTTTGCTCAGACATATAGGAGAGGTAGTGGGGTGGGATGGAGGGCATGTGGGAAAAGTGGGAAAAAAACTGCTAATAAAAGAGTTCAATCTACTTTTTTCTTACCTAACATTTTGTTGGGTAAATATTTTTCTTCTTTTCTCTTTCTTGGGCATACATAAGAATGAGTTCTTGTTTCTTAGAGAGTCTATAACTTACTATGTGAGCTTGGTTCTACAGCTGGAGAAACTTCTGCAGACATTTACTTTGTTCTTGAGCCTTCTTTAGCTTCACCCTTACCTGCAGGCTCCATTTCTTTAAAACCTAGCACAAAGACAATGAATTAGTTCCCATTAAGTCGAGAATTCAAGAATACAGTTTGGACAGTGGGGTTAAAATGTTGCTCTCCAAATCATTGGAGATTTAACCTCCCCAGCGCTCACTACTAGCCTTAGGAGTCCTCCTGAGGCATTGTTGGACTCTGGGTCAATAGAAAGGCATAGTGAGGCAAGGTCTATAGCAGGGATATTTTGTGGGCTCATTCCAAGACAGTCCTGGGACACAAGTAGGATTTCTATGGAAATGGGTTCCACAAGGACCAGTTCTTTCTGGAAGTAACCTGGCTATCGGAGATTCTTTTTGTGTGTGTATATGTGAGATATGTCTGTCATCCTGATATTCTAGAGCAGTGGAAAAGAGTTCACTTCTGAACTCTAGAGTAAAATGTTTTGTATCACCAAGCCCCATCCAATAATTCAGAAATAAGTATGACTGGCATTTGAATTGGATCATTATTAGCTTAGTTTCCTTATGTTTCTGCTACTTCTTTTGCATTGCTTACGCTTCAAGTTGCCTGCAAAATTTAATTTTTAAATGCTTTGTTGAGCTTGTAAAATGATTTTTTTTCCTAAACAGAGGGCTTTGTGTATAGTTGTTAAGCTCTTCATTAATCAGTTCTTTATTACCCTGAGCAGCAGAGAATTAAAGAGTAAACGAAAATATATTTTGAACAGCCAGAATGATGTGACTAAATAAATCTATGCTCTAAAATGTATTTGCAGCATTTTTCTTCTGGGATTAGTTTGCTAAGAGTTTCATTATGAATGGATGCTGAATTTCATGAAAGTCTTTTTCCACATTGATTGAGATGATGACATGCTTTTCTTATTTTTGTAGTTGTGGTGAAATAAACGTATTGATTTTAAATTGTTAACCCCAGCTTTAATCCTTGGAGTAAATCCAACACAACTGTGATGAATAGCCAGGTTTAAATATTACTACTGTCCTTGTCAGATTTTGCTATCAGGTTATGCTTTTACTAAATAAATTGGGAAAAGTTCCCTCATTTTAATTCTCTCAAGCAATTTTTGTAAGATTGGTGCTTAACAGCGATCATCTGATCCAGGTGTTGTCTTTATACAAAAATTTAAAAGTATAAATTCAAGTTTATTTAGATTCTCAGTTTTTTGTGTGTGTTTGATTTTATGAGTTATATTTTTAGGTTTATCTAAAACTTTTCACATATTTGATATAAAATTATCTGTAATATTTTCTTATGATTTCACATGCCCATATGTTCATGATATTTGCTTTTTGTGCTTGCTTTCTTTATTTCTTGATCTGTCTAGGTAGGGGAATATTAACTTCATTGGTTTCTCCAAATTATAAACTTTTTGTTTTATTGATCTTCTCTAGTTTATTCTTCTTTTCTATTTGACATATTCTTGCCTTAATTTATTGAATTATAGATCCTTAGTTTGATTTAAGTTACTAAGTATAATTGATTTTTATCTTCTTTTATAAGATATGCATTTAAAGCTGTATACTGCTCTATAATCACTTCTGTAGCAATATTTGACAAGTTTTTACATGGCTTATCTTTATTATCATTCAGATAAATTATTTTTTAATTCCCATTGAGATTTATTTCTCACCCATTGGTTGTTAACAATATATTTAAAAATTAAAAAATAATTTTTAAACAGTTTTGGGTTTCTGGCTTAATTTTAAGTCAGAAAATGTACAACTACATGATGTTAATTCTTTGAAAATTTTCCAGATTTGCTTTATGACCTAGCACTTAGTCAAGTTTTAAAAATGTTTTGTATGCACTTGAAAAGAGTGTGTATTCTGCAGTTGGTGAGTAGCAACGTCTATATCTGTATACATGTATATATAAATACAATCAAGTTTGTTAATGAATTGTTTAAACTTTGTGTCTCCATACAATTTTTCATTTACCTATTCTATCAGCTTCTGATAGAATTGTGTCAAATACTTTCACTATAATTTCATGTCCCAGGTCTGGCATGAAAGCAGCAGAGAGAACTACTGGATCTGAAAAGGAAGCTGATAAAGATAATGGACATCTTTCAGTTGATTACCTGTGTGGACAGATGACCCAATTCCTATAGGGCCACTCCTACAGGAGTGTTGTGCTGTTGAATATTCACAAGACTGAAAAACTGGTACAACTTACGGAACAGAAAGGGAATCCCTGGTAAAGTGAGGCTATATTTTTTCAAAGCTCAATGGGATACAGGCTCAAAAAAAAAATAGATCAGGTTTGGAGAAGCGGGGTAGAGAAGATGGTTGAATAGTATTCTTGAGCAGTTGTCCTCCCTCAGTAAAATCATCTAACAACTATTCACACAAGAAAGCACCTTTGTAAGAACTAGAATATCAGGTACTGATGAATGTTCACCTGCATCAAGAATATTCAGGGAAATATAACCTCAACAAATGTTCTAAAGAAGTCACCAGTGACATCCTGGAGTGAAGACAATATGTGATGTCTCAGAAAGTGAATTCAAAATTGTTTTGAGGAAGCACAATAAACTTTAAGAAAACAGGAAATCAACTTAGAAATTTATTAGATAGATTTAAAAATCTTTTGATTGAAATAATAATTTTTAAAAACACCCAGATATCCTGGAGCTGAAAAATACAGTTGGCAAACTAAAAAATTCATCAGAGTATCCCAACAACAGAATTGATAAAGCAGAGAAAAGAGTTCAAAGACAGGCTTTTTGAAAGCACACAATCATAGGAGAAGAAAGAAAAAAAATGAAAAATGCTTGTGAGATCTAAAAAATAGCCTCAAAAATAATCTAAGCATCATTGGCCTTAAAAAGGGAGTGGAGAAAGAGATAGTGGTAGAATGTTCAATCAAAGAGATAATAATGGAGAAACTGCAAGCCTAGAGAAACATATAGAGATCTAAGCACAAGGATGTCAAAGATCACCAGGCAGCTTAAACTCAAAAACAATACTCCAAGGCATATAACACTCGAACTCTCAAAGGTCAAGAACAAAGACAGGATCCTAAAAGCAGCAAGAGAAAAGAAACAAGAGACTCAAACACCTCGCTTGCAAAAATAATCCCAAATAATCTGCTTTAAAAGGGGGAGGAAGACCTGAATATACATTTATCAAAAGAAAACATGTAAATGGCCTATATATATATATATTTTTAACTGCTCAGTATCACTAATCATCAGGAAAATGCAATCAAAACCACAATGAAATGACCAGTTAAAATGATATAGCCAGTTACAATGGCTATTATCAAAAAGACCGAAAATAATGATACCAATGAGGATATGTAGAAACTGGAATGTTCATACACTGTTGGTAGAAAAGTGAATTAGTATTGCAAGTATGAAAAGCAATATAGAAGTTCCTCATAAAACTAAAAATAGAAACTACCATATGATCTAGCAATTTTGCTGCTGAGTATATACCTTAAAGAAAAGGAAATCAGTGTATTGAAGAAATATCTGCAGTTCCACGTTTATTGCAGCACTATTCACAATACTCAAGATATGGAATTGGCCTACATGTTCCTCTATGGATGAATAGATAAAGAAAATGTAGAATATATACATAATGGACTACAATTTAGCCATAAAAATGAAATCCTGTCATTTGTGACAACATGGATGAATCTGGAAGATATTATGTTAGAGGAAGTAACCCAGGCACAGAAAGACAAATATCACATGTTCTCACCCATACGTGGGAACTAAAAATATATGATATCACGGAGATAGGAAGTAGAATGGCGATCATCAGTGGCTGGAAAGGATTGGAGAGAGAGGAGAATGAAGAGAGATTGGTGAATACCATTAGAAGGAATAAAATACCATTAGAAGGAATAAATTCTAGTGTTTGTTAACCCATCCGGGTGACAAGAATTTATTGTATATTTTAAAATAGCTAGGAAAGAAACTTGAAATGTTCCCAACACAAAGAAATCATAAATGTTTGAGGTGATAAATATCCCAATTACCCTAATTTTACCATTACACATGGTAGGTATCAAAATATCCCATGTACCCCCATAAATATGTATTACTATGTATATCAATAAAAAAGGAAAAATACAGGCCAAAATACAGAAAAAGTAAATTTTATTATATTCCTATATTCATAGACTGAGGTTTATATCTGCTACCCAACTATATAAAAAAAAAGTTATCAATTTTTAGGCACTTAATTTTTAGTTAAAGTACATAAGATTGCACAGCAGAAGAAAAATAAGTGTGCAAATAAATGTTAAGTATTGAATAAGTGAGACAAATTGTAAAAATCAATTATAGCAAGCAATACCTAATAAAATAAAAATATTATTATGTTTGTACTGCCCATACATTCTCTGTTTGACACCATGGGAATCTGAAGAATTGCAAGACATAGTCTCATCTTCAAAATGGCACATGTATACCTATGTATCAAACCTCCACGTTGTGCACATGTACCCTGGAACTTAAAGTATAATAAAAAAAAAATGTTTACATCCTGTGGGTTAAAAACCTGTAAAAATGTGTCCTTCAAGCCCAGAATGATCATGTCGGCTTCTTTTCTCTGTCTTTTGCTTTTAACACATAACAGAATAAACTTCTGGAAGCTGCTTGCTCTTTGCTACTCTCCTCTAGCCCAGTGGTTAGCACAAAGACTTGTATTTGTCAAATTTCCACTATTTTTCCCTAGCTTGAGGGGGGAAAAAAAACCAAAAAAGGGCAATATGATAAATTTGAAAAATAATGATGTCTTTTTAAATAAAACACTAAATTAAAGAAGTGTCCCTACAATGATGCCTTGGTAATTTGGTGATATAAAATATTGTTAATTTAATAGAGCAGTAATAATTACAGATTTTTAAAAAATTACTTGACAAAATTTTAAAAATGGGAAATTTTATCGATCAATGAAATTTTAAAAGTTACTTTTCACTGCTCTATAATCTCTTTGAGGGGTAGAGCGTTTGGCCCTTATAGGCTTTATTCTGTATGTGGATGTGGTTGATCTGCTCGAATGCTTGTTCTGAGGGTGTCCAACAAGGAAGAATTAACTTTCTATCCCAGAAAGGGAGGTCTTCCCTGGGGGCTGAAGTAGAACTGTCCTTGGAGAAGTGTAGGCAGGAGATAGAAATAGAGAATGAGGTTTTATCAAATAAAGCCTAGTATTAAAAAATGAAATAGGAGCTGGAATGTCCAGGTTGACATCATTCTTTCCAAAATATCACTGATGGAGAGAATTATTTCTCCAATAATGCAGCCAACTTCGTGCAGTTAAGAGGAATGTCTTTCTATCATTTGATTTCACTGTTATTTCTGAGAAAAACAGCATTTCTCTTCAATAAGTGGAATTTCTTCATGCTAGCTTAGCAAAATGAACCAGCTAGGCCACAGCTGTACTAGAGGGATACTGAATCAGAAACATGAGATCAACACTCACAGTTTTTCCTGGCTCTACAGCCCCTTCCCCTTCCGAGCCTGAAATAACTGAACAGAGGAGTCAGGTAGCTTGAATTTGTAAAATGTAAGAAAGAACTAAAGGGTGAAACTACGTGTGGTGAGCAATGGGATTTTTAAGATACACGATGAAATTATCTTTGAATATGTGGCTGCATGCAAGGGACGGGGAGAGGCCAGATAATAGGATAGTGGTCTTAGATTTCATTCTTTTTTTTCTAATTCACTGCAGTTCTTTTCTAACATTTGTCTGATTTGGGGAGAAGGATCATTATGCCTCAGTGCATGATGTTTGTCTTGCTGAAGGCTGAGAATATGGAGTGGACTGAGAAGAAACTGTTCTTATTGACATCATTTTATTGTAGAAAAGATGTAAGAGCAGCATTGGTCTCTTTAGATGAACTAGGACCTGAATTTGCATTGTCTTTGTTTTTCAGCAGCACGGAGAGCTCAGAAACTGGGAGGTATGGAGAAGGCCCCAGCTACTAACATCATTAGAAATAAAGCTTTTGCTTTCTTTCATAGCTGGAAATCTCGCTCCTCTGGCTAAGAAAAAGAAAGGGCTCTACCTCTCTTGAGAACCCTCAGCACCTAGGACAAGGAGAAACTTAGTGCTTCCAGTGGAGGGGGCTGGTGACATGAGGTCTACAAAGTTCCTAAGAAAGGACAAAACCTGAGAGCATCAGCATGTCTCACACAACCTTCCCCTGTCCCTGGAAAAAAAATTGGGGGATCCAGGCAGGAGAAGAGACAAGCTGTGGCCCACATCGCTCCCTGGAGAGGAAGACAGCTCCACTCTGGTTTACGGGGATAACTGGAAGACAGCATTCCCGGAAAGGCTATTATGGAGCAGGATTGTAGCAAAGGTGTTCTTCCCCAAGGAAGCGGAGCTGAGCTTATAATGCGCTCAGCCTTCAGCACATGCAAAGATCCACCAACAGAAAAAGAAGGGCCCTT
This sequence comes from Macaca thibetana thibetana, assembly GCF_024542745.1. Classification (NCBI taxonomy): domain Eukaryota; kingdom Metazoa; phylum Chordata; class Mammalia; order Primates; family Cercopithecidae; genus Macaca; species Macaca thibetana. Next base: position 132,094,506 of record NC_065578.1, on the reverse strand, counting down.
CTAATGTTTGTACAGTCCGTAAGTCAGTTCTCTGGTGGAGACAGCCTCACCCTTGTTCTTTTGGTGTCCTTTTCCTTTTCTTTTTATTATACTTTAAGTTCTAGGGTACATGTGCACAACGTGCAGGTTTGTTACATATGTATACATGTGCCATGTTGGTGTGCTGCACCCATTAACTCATCATTTACATTAGGTATATCTCCTAACGCTATCCCTCCCCTCTACCCCCTCCCCACAATAGGACCCAGTGTGTGATGTTCCCCTTCCTGTGTCCAAGTGATCTCATTGTTCAATTCCCACCTATGAGTGAGAACATGTGGTGTTTGGTTTTCTGTTCTTGCCATAGTTTGCTGAGAATGATGGTTTCCAGCTGCATCCATGTCCCTACAAAGGACATGAACTCCTTTTTTATGGCTGCATAGTATTCCATAGTGTATATGTGCTACATTTTCTTAATCCAGTCTGTCACTGATGCACATTTGGGTTGATTCCAAGTCTTTGCTATTGTGAATAGTGCTGCAGTAAACATACGTGTGCATGTGTCTTTATAGCAGAATGACTTATAATCCTTTGGGTATATCCCCAGTAATGGGATGGCTGGGTCAAATGGTATTTCTAGTTCTAGATCCTTAAGGAATCGCCACACTGTTTTCCACAATGGTTGAACTAGTTTACAGTCCCACCAACAGTGTAAAAGTGTTCCCATTTCTCCACATCCTCTCTAGCACCTGTTGTTTCCTGATTTTTTAATGATTGCCATTCTAACTAGTGTGAGATGGTATCTCATTGTGGTTTTGATTTGCATTTCTCTGATGGCCAGTGATGATGAGCATTTTTTTGTGTGTCTGTTGGCTGTATGAATGGTCTTTTCTTTTTTTACCCGATATCTTAACTAGGAACTGACCTGTCTTTGCTCACTTACCTTAACTTGAAATATAATCTTTTATATTCTTCCTGTGGTGGAAGATTGATTTTCTTACCATCATTCTCTTCTCTAATACCTCTTCTTCATTATTTTCTATTGAATGCCAGCTCCTTTCCCTTGTCTCAAGGAGAGGGAAAAGACACATGTCATAACCATTTTCCCTATTGAAGGAAGCTGGCAGTTTTATAACATAACTCTCATTACATTCCTAAAAGAGAGGCTGGGGTGGGTGTAGTGCAGTGGTCTTCAAACTTTTTTTTTTTTAACATTCACAATTTTCTTTACAATGTTTTGAATTCATCTCTTAGTTACAAATTCATTTATTTGTAAGTTATATATAGTTTATTATACTAATCTGTGCATTTAAAAATACAAAAATAGAACATTTAAATAGTTGAGTTAAATTTGAAATATATAATACTAATTTTTTATCAATTATGATCATTTACTGCCTTTATTAGCTAGTCTCTTGCATCGCCATATATCATCAAGGCAAAGTTCATCATTAATAATAATAGAAGTAAATGTGTAATTGTTTCAGCTCATAGTGTAGCCAATAAAGAGATTGTTCTAGCAGGAAAAGCGATAGGACTTCCACTTTTTGGTTGTTTGCTTGTGCTGGCTTTATAAAGATTCTGTTCAATTTGCAATTTCTCTCAGGAATCTTTTAAAGCTCCTCAGTCCTTTTATGATGGTTAATGTAATAAAAACTAGATAAGATCATCTGTAAATTTATGTAGACAGATACATGTACAATATTTTCGTCTTAATATGCAATATGCTGAAAGTGCATAATGTGTGTGGGTCCCTACTGTTAATGGCCCTATGCCATAGATTCACACTTAGGAAAGCATGTGTATTGTATGTGAAGTGAATACATCTCAAATAGGTACTGAGTGTATCATTGCCAACATGCACATTACATATTTGTAAACCATATTTTTATTATGTTATAGATACTAATAAATAAAATGTTAAGTATTTTCTTCCCAGTCCAATGAATCATTTTGCACATTCATCAATGTGTGGACAGCCTACATTAAGAATCATCACTGGTTTGGTGAATGTGTAAGAGACTCTTAGTGATCCACCAATATCTCACTTGGAAGCTCTAAAACCAACACTTCCCATAATTAGATATAACCATATGATCACATTTTGTCCAATAGGTCAATGTAGAAGAGATGTGGATCTACTAGGTTGTACCCTTTAAGGGAAGAGGCATGTATTTTGTTTTTGCCCTTCGTGTTGACTGAAAAATTCTTAAGATGGATAGAGGCAAAGCCTTCACAAAAGGCCTTGTGATGAAATCCTCACATTGAGAATCTCTAGGGAAGAAAATAGAAGGGTGTGACATCAGCAGGATGGCTGGTTAGTGCTGCCTAATGCTTGTCCCTGCACAAAAAAGGACCAAAACAATAAACAATCACATTTGAACTAGAGTATCTGAAGGAGAGTGCTTGAGTAAAACAGGGGCATATCAGAGACCCTGTGAAGCATGGAGATTTGGGATGGCTGCATTAAAAAGGCAATAAAAGGGGGGCGGAGCAAGATGGCCGAATAGGAACAGCTCCAGTCTCCAACTCCCAGCGCGAGCGACACAGAAGACTGGTGATTTCTGCATTTTCAACTGAGGTACTGGGTTCATCTCACTGGGGAGTGCCGGACGATCGGTGCTGGTCAGCTGATGCAGCCCGACCAGCGAGAGCTGAAGCAGGGCGAGGAATCGCCTCACCTGGGAAGTGCAAGGGGGAAGGGAATCCCTTTTCCTAGCCAGGGGAACTGAGACACACAACACCTGGAAAATCAGGTAACTCCCACCCCAATACTGCGCTTTAAGCAAACAGGCACACCAGGAGATCATATCCCACACCTGGCCGGGAGGGTCCCACACCCACGGAGCCTCCCTCATTGCTAGCACAGCAGTGTGCGATCTCGCGGCAAGGCAGCAGCGAGGCTGGGGGAGGGGCGCCCACCATTGCTGAGGCTTAAGTAGGTAAACAAAGCTGCTGGGAAGCTTGAACTGGGTGGAGCTCACAGCAGCTCAAGGAAACCTGCCTGTCTCTCTGTAGACTCCACCTCTGGGGCAGGGCACAGTAAACAATAACAAACACAACAGAAACCTCTGCAGACTCAAGTGACTCTGTCTGACAGCTTTGAAGAGAGCAGTGGATCTCCCAACACGGAGGTTGAGATCTGAGAAGGGACAGACTCCCTGCTCAAGTGGGTCCCTGACCCCTGAGTAGCCTAACTGGGAGACATCCCCCACTAGGGGCAGTCTGACACCCCACACCTCACAGGGTGGAGTACACCCCTGAGTGGGAGCTTCCAAAGCAAGAATCAGACAGGTACACTCGCTGTTCAGAAATATTCTATCTTCTGCAGCCTCTGCTGCTGATACCCAGGCAAACAGGGTCTGGAGTGGACCTCAAGCAATCTCCAACAGACCCACAGCTGAGGGTCCTGACTGTTAGAAGGAAAACTATCAAACAGGAAGGACACCTACACCAAAACCCCATCAGTACATCACCATCATCAAAGACCAGAGGCAGATAAAACCACAAAGATGGGGAAAAAGCAGGGCAGAAAAGCTGGAAATTCAAAAAATTAGAGCGCATCTCCCCCGGAAAAGGAGCGCAGCTCATCGCCAGCAACGGATCAAAGCTTGACGGAGAATGACTTTGACGAGATGAGAGAAGAAGGCTTCAGTCCATCAAATTTCTCAGAGCTAAAGGAGGAATTACGTACCCAGCGCAAAGAAACTAAAAATCTTGAAAAAAAAGTGGAAGAATTGATGGCTAGAGTAATTAATGCAGAGAAGGTCATAAATGAAATGAAAGAGATGAAAACCATGACAAGAGAAATATGTGACAAATGCACAAGCTTCAGTAACCGACTCGATCAACTGGAAGAAAGAGTGTCAGCGATTGAGGATCAAATGAATGAAATGAAGCGAGAACAGAAACCAAAAGAAAAAAGAAGAAAAAGAAATGAACAAAGCCTGCAAGAAGTATGGGATTATGTAAAAAGACCAAATCTACGTCTGACTGGGGTGCCTGAAAGGGAGGGGGAAAATGGAACCAAGTTGGAAAACACTCTTCAGGATATCATCCAGGAGAACTTCCCCAACCTAGTAGGGCAGACCAACATTCAAATCCAGGAAATACAGAGAACGCCACAAAGATACTCCTCGAGAAGAGCAACTCCAAGACACATAATTGCCAGATTCACCAAAGTTGAAATGAAGGAAAAAATCTTAAGGGCAGCCAGAGAGAAAGGTCGGGTTACCCACAAAGGGAAGCCCATCAGACTAACAGCAGATCTCTCAGCAGAAACTCTACAAGCCAGAAGAGAGTGGGGGCCAATATTCAACATTCTTAAAGAAAAGAATTTTCAACCCAGAATTTCATATCCAGCCAAACTAAGTTTCATAAGTGAAGGAGAAATAAAATCCTTCACAGATAAGCAAATGCTTAGAGATTTTGTCACCACTAGGCCTGCCTTACAAGAGACCCTGAAGGAAGCACTCAACATGGAAAGGAACAACCGGTACCAGCCATTGCAAAAACATGCCAAAATGTAAAGTCCATCGAGGCTAGGAAGAAACTGCATCAACTAACGAGCAAAATAACCAGTTAATATCATAATGGCAGGATCAAGTTCACACATAACAATCTTAACCTTAAATGTAAATGGACTAAATGCTCCAATTAAAAGACACAGACTGGCAAACTGGATAAAGAGTCAAGACCCATCAGCCTGCTGTATTCAGGAGACCCATCTCACATGCAGAGACATACATAGGCTCAAAATAAAGGGATGGAGGAAGATTTACCAAGCAAATGGAGAACAAAAAAAAGCGGGGGTTGCAATACTAGTCTCTGATAAAACAGACTTTAAACCATCAAAGATCAAAAGAGACAAAGATGGCCATTACATAATGGTAAAAGGATCAATTCAACAGGAAGAGCTAACTATCCTAAATATATATGCACCCAATACAGGAGCACCCAGATTCATCAAGCAAGTCCTTAGAGACTTACAAAGAGACTTAGACTCCCATACAATAATAATGGGAGACTTCAACACTCCACTGTCAACATTAGACAGATCAACGAGACAGAAAGTTAACAAGGATACCCAGGATTGAACTCATCTCTGCAGCAAGCAGACCTAATAGACATCTATAGAACTCTCCACCCCAAATCAACTGAATATACATTCTTCTCAGCACCACATCGTACTTACTCCAAAATTGACCACGTAATTGGAAGTAAAGCACTCTTCAGCAAATGTACAAGAACAGAAATTATAACAAACTGTCTCTCAGACCACAGTGCAATCAAACTAGAACTCAGGACTAAGAAACTCAATCAAAACCGCTCAACTACATGGAAACTGAACAACCTGCTCCTGAATGACTACTGGGTACATCACGAAATGAAGGCAGAAATAAAGATGTTCTTTGAAACCAATGAGAACAAAGACACAACATACCAGAATCTCTGGGACACATTTAAAGCAGTGTGTAGAGGGAAATTTATAGCACTAAATGCCCACAAGAGAAAGCAGGAAAGATCTAAAATTGACACTCTAACATCGCAATTAAAAGAACTAGAGAAGCAAGAGCAAACACATTCGAAAGCTAGCAGAAGGCTAGAAATAACTAAGATCAGAGCAGCACTGAAGGAGATAGAGACACAAAAAACCCTCCAAAAAATCAATGAATCCAGGAGTTGGTTTTTTGAAAAGATCAACAAAATTGACAGACCACTAGCAAGACTAATAAAGAAGAAAAGAGAGAAGAATCAAATCGACGCAATTAAAAATGATAAAGGGGATATCACCACCGACCCCACAGAAATACAAACTACCATCAGAGAATACTATAAACACCTCTACGCAAATAAACTGGAAAATCTAGAAGAAATGGATAATTTCCTGGACACTTACACTCTTCCAAGACTAAACCAGGAAGAAGTTGAATCCCTGAATAGACCAATAGCAGGCTCTGAAATTGAGGCAATAATTAACAGCCTGCCAACCAAAAAAAGTCCAGGACCAGATGGATTCACAGCTGAATTCTACCAGAGGTACAAGGAGGAGTTGGTACCATTCCTTCTGAAACTATTCCAATCAATAGTAAAAGAGGGAATCCTCCCTAACTCATTTTATGAGGCCAACATCATCCTGATACCAAAGCCTGGCAGAGACACAACAAAAAAAGAGAATTTTAGACCAATATCCCTGATGAACATCGATGCAAAAATCCTCAATAAAATACTGGCAAACCGGATTCAGCAACACATCAAAAAGCTTATCCACCATGATCAAGTGGGCTTCATCCCTGGGATGCAAGGCTGGTTCAACATTCGCAAATCAATAAACATAATCCAGCATATAAACAGAACCAAAGACAAGAACCACATGATTATCTCAATAGATGCAGAAAAGGCTTTTGACAAAATTCAACAGCCCTTCATGCTAAAAACGCTCAATAAATTCGGTATTGATGGAACGTACCTCAAAATAATAAGAGCTATTTATGACAAACCCACAGCCAATATCATACTGAATGGGCAAAAACTGGAAAAATTCCCTTTGAAAACTGGCACAAGACAGGGATGCCCTCTCTCACCACTCCTATTCAACATAGTGTTGGAAGTTCTGGCTAGGTCAATTAGGCAAGAGAAAGAAATCAAGGGTATTCAGTTAGGAAAAGAAGAAGTCAAATTGTCCCTGTTTGCAGATGACATGATTGTATATTTAGAAAACCCCATTGTCTCAGCCCAAAATCTCCTTAAGCTGATAAGCAACTTCAGCAAAGTCTCAGGATACAAAAATCAATGTGCAAAAATCACAAGCATTCTTATACATCAGTAACAGACAAACAGAGAGCCAAATCATGAATGAACTTCCATTCACAATTGCTTCAAAGAGAATAAAATACCTAGGAATCCAACTTACAAGGGATGTAAAGGACCTCTTCAAGGAGAACTACAAACCACTGCTCAGTGAAATAAAAGAGGACACAAACAAATGGAAGAACATACCATGCTCATGGATAGGAAGAATCAATATTGTGAAAATGGCCATACTGCCCAAGGTAATTTATAGATTCAATGCCATCCCCATCAAGCTACCAATGAGTTTCTTCACAGATTTGGAAAAAAACTGCTTTAAAGTTCATATGGAACCAAAAAAGAGCCCGCATCTCCAAGACAATCCTAAGTCAAAAGAACAAAGCTGGAGGCATCACGCTACCTGACTTCAAACTATACTACAAGGCTACAGTAACCAAAACAGCATGGTACTGGTACCAAAACAGAGATATAGACCAATGGAACAGAACAGAGTCCTCAGAAATAATACCACACGTCTACAGCCATCTGATCTTTGACAAACCTGAGAGAAACAAGAAATGGGGAAAGGATTCCCTATTTAATAAATGGTGCTGGGAAAATTGGCTAGTCATAAGTAGAAGGCTGAAACTGGATCCTTTCCTTACTCCTTATACGAAAATTAATTCAAGATGGATTAGAGACTTAAATCTTAGACCTAATACCATAAAAATCCTAGAGGAAAACCTAGGTAGTACCATTCAGGACATAGGCATGGGCAAAGACTTCATGTCTAAAACACCAAAAGCAATGGCAGCAAAAGCCAAAATTGACAAATGGGATCTAATTAAACTAAAGAGCTTCTGCACAGTAAAAGAAACTACCATCAGAGTGAACAGGCAACCTACAGAATGGGAGAAAATTTTTGCAATCTACTCATCTGACAAAGGGCTAATATCCAGAACCTACAAAGAACTCAAACAAATTTACAAGAAAAAAACAAACAACCCCATCAAAAAGTGGGCAAAGGATATGAACAGACATTTCTCAAAAGAAGACATTCATACAGCCAACAGACACATGAAAAAATGCTCATCATCACTGGCCATCAGAGAAATGCAAATCAAAACCACAATGAGATACCATCTCACACCAGTTAGAATGGCGATCATTAAAAAGTCAGGAAACAACAAGTGCTGGAGAGGATGTGGAGAAATAGGAACTCTTTTACACTGTTGGTGGGATTGTAAACTAGTTCAACCATTATGGAAAACAGTATGGCGATTCCTCAAGGATCTAGAACTAGATGTACCATATGACCCAGCCATCCCATTACTGGGTATATACCCAAAGGATTATAAATTATGCTGCTATAAAGACACATGCACACGTATGTTTATTGCAGCACTATTCACAATAGTAAAGACTTGGAATCAACCCAAATGTCCATCAGTGACAGATTGGATTAAGAAAATGTGGCACATATATACCATGGAATACTATGCAGCCATAAAAAAGGATGAGTTTGTGTCCTTTGTAGGGAAATGGATGCAGCTGGAAACCATCATTCTTAGCAAACTATCACAAGAACAGAAAACCAAACACTGCATGTTCTCACTCATAGGGGGAACTGAACAATGAGATCACTTGGTCAGGAAGGGGAACATCACACACCGGGGCCTATCATCGGGAGGGGGGAGGAGAGAAGGAGGAGGGATTGCATTGGGAGTTATACCTGATGTAAATGACGAGTTGATGGGTGCAGCACACCAACATGGCACAAGTATACATATGTAACAAACCTGCACGTTATGCACATGTACCCTACAACTTAAAGTATAATAATAATAAATAAATTTTAAAAAAAAAGGCAATAAAATACCCTGTCTTTGCCACTCCATCTCCCCAATTAGGATCAGCTTAGAATCAGTATGGACTCTTCCTACAGAGAGAAAGTGAATGGGAGATCCCCAGCTGCTCCAAATAAAGCCATAGACACTTGTTGCAGTCTTTGCTGCTGGAGAACTCTTCAGTCTGCAAAGACCCCCAGACTAGTCAAAGAAACTGCCTGGAGTTCACATGGCTGTATTACCTCAAAGAAGCAACCCACATTATGCTCCCTCCTCCGTGATCTAAGCTACTACCCTAAAGTGCCATCTTAAGACAAAAGTCACTTCTCTAGTACATCATGTTCCAGGGCCAGTAGCCACTGCGTCTCCCCATCCCCAAGGTTCCACCACCACTACACCATGCCCATACATGGTAGTGCACTATTCCTAGTCAAGTAGCCATAGCTCCCTACCCCTTAAGAATAAACTGCTGGTTGGGCACAGTGACTCACGCCTGTAATCCCAGCACTTTGGGAGGCTGAGGCATGTGGCTCATGAGGTCACAAGATCGAGACCATCTGGCTAACATGGTGAAACCCCGTCTCTACTGGGTGTGGTGGTGGGCGTCTGTAGTCCCAGCTACTTGGGAGGCTGAGGAAGGAGAATGTTGTGAATCTGGGAGATGGAGCTTGCAGTGAGCCGAGATCGTGCCACTGCACTCCAGCCTGGGCAACAGAGCAAGACTCTGTCTAAAAAAATAAATAAATAAATGAACTGCCTAGGAGGCACTCCATCCCAGTGACTGTAGCATGCCAACCTCAGCTACTTGGAGCATAGGCCCAGTAGTACAGCTGTAACTGTAGAACCCAGGCTCAGATGATGCCCCACTCTCCAAAGAACAGATAGTCGTTCCTAGTTTAGAGGCAATGCCTGACCCTGCTGGAGCAGCCTCGTGTCCCTTTCCCCAGTAAATAGGACATGCCCAACCCTGGTCCAGCTGACCTCAAGCACTGATAAAACAGACTGCTGTTTTTGCCTCCAGTGGGGAGGCTGGGCTTGACCCCAGCAGAGCAGCCTCTATGCACCCATGCAGAATGGCCTGGCACACCCCCCCCCCACCCTCCAATGGGGTGGCTACACCCAATCTAGTGCAACAGCTGCACAAACTCCTGCAGCCTAGGCCACTAAGGTATTTGAAGGCATGCTGACATTGACTACAGCTAGAGGAACTGCATGGAGACTATACTACTGAGCCCACAGGGAGCCAAAGCTAACGCACCGTACTCAAACAATGCCCTAGGACACATCTGCAGGCAAAAATCTTTCCCTATAATAGCCACTGTGTAAAATTCAAAGAAGTGACCATTCCACCAGATGCACAGATATCAACACAGGGACACAAAAAATATGAAAAAGCAAAGAAACATGACATCACTAAGGAAATATAAATCTCTAGTAACTGACCTCAAGCAATGGAAATTTACAAATTAGCTGAAAAAATGCAAAATAATGAACTTAAGAAAACTCAGGAAGATATAAGAGAATACAGATAGAAAATACAATAAAATCAAGACAATAAACAATGATTTGAAGGAGAAACTCAACAAAGAGATAGATATCATTAAAAACAAACTTAGAAACCTTGGAGTTGAGGTCTTCAGTAAATGAAATAAAAATACCCTTAAAAGCTTCAACAGCAGTCTAAGATTATGCAGAAGAAATAATTTTTGAACTTGAAGACCAGTCTCTTGAACAACCCAGTCAGGGGCAAAAAAAAAAAAAAAAAAAAAAAAAAAAAAAGAATGAAAAATAGCACAGAAATCCGATGAGGCCTTTTGGACACCAACCATTAAATGAACAAATATTTGCATTATGTGATTTTCATAGGAAGAAGAGATGGAGAAAGCCATAGAAAGCTTATCTAATGAAATAATAGCTGAAAATGTCTCATATCTTTGGGGAGATATGAATATCCAGATCCATGTACTTAAAGGATCTTAATCAGATTCAAGTCAAAGAGATCTTCTCCAAGGTACATTATAATTAAACTATCAAAAGTCAAAGACAGAAAGAATTCTAAATGAATCAAGTCAATATGTAAGAGAACCACCATTAGCAGATTTTTCAGAAGAAACCTTGCAGGCCAGGAGAGAATAGGATGACAAATAGGATGACCTACTCCAAGTGCTAAAAGAAAAATATCATCAGCTAAAGATACTATACTCAGCAAAGCTATCTTTCAAAAATGAAGACACAAAATTCCAGACAAGTAAAAGCTATGGAAATGTGTCACTGCTTGTATTAGTGTGTTCTCAGGCTGCTGATAAACACATTACCAGAGATTGGACAATTTCCAAAAGAAAGCTGTTTAATGGACTTACAGTTCCATGTTACTGGAGAGGCCTCACAATCATGGTGGAAGGCAAGAAGGAGCAAGTCACATCTTTTTTTTTTTTGTTTTTTTTTTTTTTCTTTTTGCTTATCTGTACTTTCTTTCTTTCTTTCTTTCTTTTTTTTAAATTATACTTTAAGTTCTAGGGTACATGTGCACAACGTGCAGGTTTGTTACATATGTATACATGTGCCATGTTGGTGTGCTGCACCCATTAACTAGTCATTTATATTAGGTATATCTCCTAATGTTATCCCTCCCCCTTACCCCCTCCCCACAATAGGACCTGGTGGGTGATGATCCCCTTCCTGTGTCCAAGTGATCTCATTGTTCAATTCCCACCTATGAGTGAGAACATGTGGTATTTGGTTTTCTGTTCTTGTGATAATTTGCTGAGAAAGATGGATTTCAGCTGTATCCATGTCCCTAGAAAGGACACAAACTCATTATTATTATTATTATTATTATTATTATTATTATTTTGAGACGGATTCTCGCTCTGTCACCCACGTTGGGGTGCAGTGGCCGGATCTCAGCTCACTGCAAGCTCTGCCTCCCAGGTTTACGCCATTCTCCTGCCTCAGCCTCCTGAGTAGCTGGGACTACAGGCACCCGCCACCTCGCCCAGCTGGTTTTTTGTATTTTTTAGTAGAGACGGGGTTTCACGTGTTAGCCAGGATGGTCTCGATCTCCTGACCTCATGATCCACCCGTCTCGGCCTCCCAAAGTGCTGGGATTACAGGCTTGAGCCACTGCACCCGGCCAAACTCATTATTTTTTATGGCTGCATAGTATTCCATGGTGTATATGTGCCACATTTTCTTAATCCAATCTGTCACTGATGGACATTTGGGTTGATTCCAAGTCTTTGCTATTGTGAATAGTGCCGCAATAAACATACGTGTGCATGTGTCTTTATAGCAGAATGACTTATAATCCTTTGGGTATATCCCCAATAATGGGATGGCTGGGTCAAATGGTATTTCTAGTTCTAGACCCTTGAGGAATCACCACACCATTTTCCAAAATGGTTGAACTAGTTTACAATCCCACCAACAATGTAAAAGTGTTCCTATTTCTCCACATCCTCTCCAGCACCTGTTGTTTCCTGATTTTTTAATGATTGCCATTCTAACTGGTGTGAGATGGTATCTCATTGTGGCTTTGATTTGCATTTCTCTGATGGAGAGTGATGATGAGCATTTTTTCATGTGTCTGTTGGCTGTATGCATGTCTTTTGAGAATTGTCTGTCCACATCCTTTGCACACTTTTTGATGGGGTTGTTTGGTTTTTTTCTTGTAAATTTGATTGAGTTCTTTATAAGTTCTGGATATTAGCCCTTTGTCAGATGAGTAGATTGCAAAAATTTTCTCCCATTCTGTAGTGAACATCGATGCAAAAATCCTCAATAAAATACTGGCAAACCGAATCCAGCAGCACATCAAAAAGCTTATCCACCATGATCAAGAGGTCTTCATCCCTGGGATGCAAGACTGGTTCAACATATGCAAATCAATAAACATAATCCAGCATATAAACAGAACCAAAGAAAAAACCACATGATCCTCTCAATAGATGCCAAAAAGGCCTTCGACAAAATTCAACAGCCCTTCATGCTAAAAACTCTCAATAAATTCGGTATTGATGGAACGTATCTCAAAATAATAAGAACTATTTATGACAAACCCACAGCCAATATCATACTGAATGGGCAAAAACTGGAAGCATTCCCTTTGAAAACTGGCACAAGACAGAATGCCGTCTCTCACCACTCCTATTCAATATAGTGTTGGAAGTTCTGGCTAGGGCAATCAGGCAAGAGAAAGAAATAAACGGTATTCCATTAGGAAAAGAAGAAGTCAAATTGTCTCTGTTTGCAGATGACATGATTGTATATTTAGAAAACCCCATTGTCTCAGCCCCAAATCTCCTTAAGCTGATAAGCAACTTCAGCAAAGTCTCAGGATACAAAAATCAATGTGCAAAAATCACAAGCATTCTTATACATCAGTAACAGACAAACAGAGAGCCAAATCATGAATGAACTCCCATTCACAATAGCTTCAAAGAGAATAAAATACCTAGGAATCCAACTTTCAAGGGATGTAAAGGACCTCTTCAAGGAGAACTACAAACCACTGCTCAGTGAAATAAAAGAGGACACAAACAAATGGAAGAACATACCATGCTCATGGATAGGAAGAATCAATATTGTGAAAATGGCCATACTGCCCAAGGTAATTTATAGATTCAATGTCATCCCCATTAAGCTACCAATGACTTTCTTCACAGAATTGGAAAAACCTGCTTTAAAGTTCATGTGGAACCAAAAAAGACCCCGCATTGCCAAGACAATCCTAAGCCAAAAGAACAAAGCTGGAGGCATCATGCTACTTGACTTCAAACTATACTACAAGGCTACAGTAACCAAAACAGCATGGTACTGGTACCAAAACAGAGATATAGACCAATGGAACAGAACAGAGCCCTCAGAAATAATACCACACATCTACAGCCATCTGATCTTTGACAAACCTGACAAAAACAAGAAATGGGGAAAGGATTCCCTATTTAATAAATGGTGCTGGGAAAATTGGCTAGTCATAAGTAGAAGGCTGAAACTGGATCCTTTCCTTACTCCTTATACGAAAATTAATTCAAGATGGATTAGAGACTTAAATGTTAGACCTAAAACCATAAAAACCCTAGAAGAAAACCTAGGCAATACCATTCAGGACATAGGCATGTACAAGGACTTCATGTCTAAAACACCAAAAGCAACGGCAACAAAAGCCAAAATTGACAAATGGATCTAATTAAACTAAAAAACTTCTGCACAGTAAAGGAAACTACCATCAGAGTGAACACACAAGTCACATCTTACATGGATGGCAGCAGGCAAAGAGAGAGAGAGCTTGTGCAGGGAAACTCCCCCTTATAGCATCATCAGATCTTGTGAGATGTATTCACTATCATGAATAAGTGATACTGCTGAAAAACCTGCCCTCATGATTCAATTACATTCCACTGGGTCCCTCCCAAGACAATATTTGGTGGGGGACACAGCCAAACCATATTACTGCTATACTGACCTTACAACAAATGATTAAGGGAATGCTTTAACTGGAAGTGAAAGGACTTTAATTATTACCATTAAATCATAGAATATAAAACACACTGAGAGATAAGCTCATAATCAATTTCAGAATATTGCATTACTGTGATGGTGGTATGCAAATCTTTCAAATGTCTAGTATGAAGGTTAAAAATCATCTACAGTTACCAAAACTAAATACATTGTTAAGAAATAGACATCATTAAAAAGATTTAAATTAAGGCAACAAAATGACAAATTGTGGGAAAGGGGCAAAAGTCTAGAATATTTGTATGTGACCAAAGCTAAGCTGTTATTAACTTATATGTTTTATGTAAACCCAGAGTAATTTAAAAAATTATAGCAGATACATATATGAAAAAGAGAAAGGAAACAAAACTTATTACTAAAGAAACCACTAAACCACAAAGGTAAACAACAAGAGAGGGAGAAGAACAAAAGATCTATAAAATAACTAGAAAATAACTAGGAGAATGACAGTAGTAAGTTCTTACCTATCAGTAATAACCTTGAATTTAAATTAATTAGGTTATCCAATTAAACAATATAGAGTGAGTGAATTCATAAAAAAGAAAAAAAGACCCATTTAGATGCTGCCTACAAGTGAGTCATTTTCCCTGTAAGGACACACATACACTGAAAGCAAAGGGATGAAAAAGGATATTCTGTGCAAATGGGATGAGAAATGATTATTTCATGCAAATGAAAGTCAAAAGAGAGCAAAAGTAGCTATATATAGATAAACTAGACATTAAGTCAAAACAGTAAAAATACACAAAGATGGTTACAAAGGTGTCAATTCAACTAGAGGACATAACAACTATAAATATATATGCATCTGACACTCGGATACCAAAACGTAAAATGCACATGTTATAAATCTAATTAGAGAGATAAATTGTAACATTTAATAATAGTAGAGGACTTAAATACCCCATGCTTAGCAATAAACAGATCATTTAGAAAGAAAATCAACAAAGAAACATTGGATTTAAAATGGACTCTAGATAAAATGAACCTAAGAAACTTTTATAGAATATTCCACCCAACAGCTATAGAATCCATTCTTCATCAGCACATATGGAATGTCCTCCAGGACAGATTACATGTTAGACCACAAAACAAGTCTCAAAAAAATGTAAAAATACTGTAATCATATCAAGTATCTTTTCTGACCACAGTGGGATAAAATCTGAAATTAATAACAGGAGAATCTTGAAAACAATAAACATATACAAAAATTAAACAATATAGTCCTGAATAACAAATGGGTCAATTAAGAAATTAAAAAGAAAATTAAAACTTTCTTGAAACAATGAAAATGAAAATACAACCTACCAAAATCTATGAGATACAACAAGGGCAGTTATTTGAGAAAAACTTGTAGCAATAAATGCATACACCAAAAATTTGAAAGATCTCAAATAAACCATGTAATGGTGCACCTGAGGAATTAGAAAAACAAGAAAAAACTAAACCCAAAAATATAAAAAGAAAAGAAATAATAAATTATAGTATAAAGTTACAAAAGATCAATAAAACAAAGTTTTTAAATGATAAATAAAAGAGACATACCTTTAGCTAGACCAAACAAGAAAAGAGAGAAGATTAAAATAAAGTTAAAGATGAAAAAGTAGACATCACAACTGATACCAAAGAAATACAAAGGATTGTTAGAGATTATGATAAACAACTATATGCCAATAAATGGGAAAACCATTAACAGAAATTGATAAATACCTAGACACATACAACCTACTAAATTTGAATCATGAAGAAATAAAAATTCTGAACAGACCAATAGTGAGTAAGAAGATTGATTCAGAAATAAAAAGTTTCCTACCAAAGAAAAGTCCAGGACCTGATGATTTCAGTGCTAAATTCCACCAAAGAGTTAAAGAAGAACCAATACAAATACTTTTCAAACTATTCTAAAATATTAAAGAAAATACAAAATTTATTGTATAAGACCAGCATCCCTTGGTACCCAAACCAGACAAAGACACAACAGCAACAAAAGAGGAAAGCTAAAGGCAAATGTCTCTGATTAACATACATACAAAAATCCTCCACAAAATACTAGCAGATTGAATTCAACAGCACATTAAAAAGATCATTCACTATACTCAAGTGCAACTCATTTCAGGCATGCAAGGATGGTTCAACACACAGAAATCAATAAACATGATGCATGATATTAACAGAATCAAGGACAAAAACCATCACTTTAGTGGATACAGAAAAAGCATTTGATAAAATTCAACATCCTTTCATGATAAAAACTCTCAATAACTTAGATATAAAAGGAACATATCTCAACACAATAAAGGCTATATATGACAAATTCACATTAACACCATACTAAATTAGGAAAAGTTGAAAGCTTTCCCCCAAAAATCTAGAGTAGGAAATAATGCCAGCTTTTGCTACTCCTATTCACCTTAGTACTGGAAGTCTTAGCCAGAGCAATTAGGGAAAAGAAAGGGGAAAAAAAAGCATACAAATAGGAAAGGAGGAAGTCAAATTATCCCTGTTTCCAGCGGACATGATTTTATATGTAGAAAACACTAGAGACTCTACCAAAAAACTGCTAGAACTAATACACAAATTCAACACAGTTTCAGAATAAAAAAATCAACATACAAATGGACTCAGTAACATTTCTTAACACCAAATAATGAATAATCTAAAAATCTAAAAAAGAAATCAAGAAAGCAATCCCATTTACAATAGCTACAAAAAATAAAATACCTTGGAATAAATTTAATCAAGATGGTGAAAGAACGCCACAATGAAAATGATAAAACAGAGATGAAAGAAATTGAAGAAGTAACAACTAAGTGGAAAGATATTGTGTGCTTATGAATTGGAAGAATTAATATTGTTAAAATGTCCATAGTATTCCAAGTGATTTACAGAGTCAACGCAATTCTTATCAAAATACCAATGACATTCTTTACAACCAATAAAAAAGAAAGCTATTTAAAATTTGTATGGGGGGCAGGCCAAGATGGCTGAATAGAAACAGCTCCTGTCCGCAGCTTCCAGCCAGACCAACCCAGAAAACAGGTGATTTCTGCATTTCCAGTTGAGGTACCCAGTTCATCTCACTGGGACTGGTTAGGCAGTGGGTGCAACCCACGGAGAGCAAGCAGAAACAGGGTGGGGCGTTGCTTCACCTGGGAAGTGCAAGGAACCGGGGGACCTCCCTCCCTTCAGCCAAGGGAAGCAGCAAGGGCCTGTGCTACCCACCCCGGGTACTGCTATGCTTTTCCCACAGATTTTTGCAATCTACAGAGTAAGAGATTCTCTCCTGAGCCTACACTACCAGGGTCCTGGGTTTCAAGTACAAAACTTGGCAGGTGTTTCGGCAGGCACCAAGCTAGCTGCAGGAGTTTCTCCTACTCCAGCAGTGCCTGGAACTCCAGTGAGACAGGAGAACCATCCATTCCCCTGGAAAGGTGGCTGAAGCCAGGGAATCAAACGGTCTCGTTTAGCGGGCTCCACTCTCAGGGAGCCCAGCAAGCTAAGAACCACTGGCTTGAAATTCTCACTGTCAGCCCAGTAGCCTGGAGTTGACTTGGGACAATGGAGCTTGGCTGGGGGAGGGACATCCGCCATTACTGAGGCTTTAGTAGATTATTTTCCCCTGACAGTGCTGAGGAGACTGGGAGGTTGGGACTGGGCGGAATGCACCACAGTGCCGCAAAGCCGCTGTGGCAAGAGTGAGTACTTCTCTAGATCCCTCCTCACTGAGCAAGGCATCTCTATAGGAAATGCAGCAGCCTCAATCAGGGGCTTACAGATAAAACTCTCATCTCCCTAAGACAGAGCACCTAGGTGGAGGGGCAGCTGCGGTAGCAGCTTCACTGGACTTTCCTGTCTGCCGGCTCTGAAGAGAGGGACAGATCCTGTAACCTCAAAATTAAAACAGGGTGTGGTTATCTTTACTCATATAATAGTGCAATTTTTGGTGGAATAACAAAATTGCTTTGTTCTCTGTGTTTTGCTTTATTTTACCTTGTAAATGATTTACCATTTTTTTTTTTCTTTTTTCGAGACAGAGTCTCGCTCTGTCGCCGAGGCTGGAGTGCGGTGGTGGGATCTCGGCTCACTTGCAAACTCCACTTCCCAGGCTCAAGCAATTCTCCTGCCTCAGCCTTTCGAGTAGCTGGGATTAAAGGCACACACCACAGCACCAGGCTAATTTTTGTGTTTTTAGTAAAGACAGGGTTTCACCATGTTGGCCAGGCTGGTCTCCAACTCCAAGGGATCCGCCTGCCTCGGCCTTCCAAAGTGCTGGGATTATAGGCATGAGCCACCGCGCCCGGCCAAGGAATGTTTTCAAATGCTTATTCAAAGTTCTTCTGAATATAATTATATCATTTACATGGGAGAGCACTATAAAAAAGTTTATATCTCAAAATTCCTTCATTTGTCGTCAAAAAGTGCTGGGGCTCTGGAGATAAAGCATGCTTTTAAAATGAAAATTCCAGTTGAGACAAATATTTGATGACTATTTCTTTCTTATCTTTTTAGCATGTGTATCTGATCATATCCACTTCTTAAGGTTTACCCATAAAACTACTGACTCCCTACTAAGTTGCTGTAGGATATATTGTATTAGTCATTATCTACCCATTTGTTTAGTGTCATGTAAATCAGTCACACTCAAATTTTCCAGATTGTTCATGTATCACTGCAATTGTAAATGCATTAAAACCTTGAGACTCAAATATGTCATTAAGAGATATTTAATATTGTCTGTTGCATCATTTATGCTTGACCTAGTACTCTACCTTGAGTGTTCCTTAAAATATGGATATGCTCTGTGCTGCTCCATTTTCATTCAGCTCATGTAAGAATACTAAAATCTCTTTGTTTGAAGATTCTTCCTTAATTTTGTTTGAATTTCTTATGCACTGGGAACTCACTAAATTCAAAGATGCCTACATTCATTTTTGGCATCCCATCCCATCCCCCAAAACACACATTCTCTCTCTCTCTCTCTTTCTCTCTCTTCCATCCTGAGCTTGTCAGGTGGGGTAATAAAAGTTGCCTCCCGGCACCACCTGCCTTACAGCAGACCATGGACATTAGCTCATAGATTAATTATGGGGTAGATGGCCAAATGTGCTGTCTACCTCTCTGGTGAGCAGAAATTGGAGCTGGTGGCAGCTAGTCTGCCCGTGCTAGCCATGCCCAGAGTCCAGAGCAGTTCATAGTATCAGAGGCCTTACTCTCCTGTCTCCTCAGCTATATCTTCCACAGATTCCTAGTTCACTACCATATACCCTAAGCTTAGGTAGTCCTTGGCACTTGGGCCACAAAAGCGTAGTCTATCAGGTCATTTTAGGGAAGTGGCTTAGGTGTCTTTCATAGAATGCATGGAAGATAAAAGTGATTTGTGACCTTCTGCTCAGAACTTGGCATGGAATTTCACCTATTTGTGCTAATACCTTCCCTGACAGCCTCACCAGTGTGAAGCTGAGAGAATAATCATTCCAGGGACTTGGACCCACAATGGCCACACAGAGACGAACTCGGGGCTTAGGATAGCATAGATCACTCTCAACTGGTGTTCCAACAGGATTGTTGTATGGCACAAAAATTCCAGGAGCATGATTCACAGTGAATGTAATAGCAGCTATAGTAGTGATTAATAGCAAAGATGTTGGAGCCAGAATGTCGGGGTTTGTGTCCTGGCTCAGCTTCTTATAACCATGTGATTTTGGGCAAGTTTTTAAACTTTCTGTACTCTAGCTTCCTCAGGTGCAGGAATGGTATCAGTGTCTACTTCATAGAGCCTTTATGATGACTAAATAAATTAAGTAACTGTTTAGAATAGTACATAGTGAGCATAATATAAATGTTTTTCTTTTGACATGCTGAGGCTGTGTCCTTTGCCTAGTTGTCCTGTGGCTCCATCTGGGATAGAGTGGGGGTGAAGAAAATGCTAATAAATGTAGTAGAAGAGATGCAAGAAGGAAGACCCAGACAATACTTAGCTTCTGACACAATGAGATTATGCAATAGGTAAATAACTTTGCAATCTAGATTACTGTGCTATGAAATAATTTTCTAAATTATTTTAGAAGCACTCCATTCCTCCCCATACATACCTTACTTATCAACAATTAGCCCCAAGGAAAAGTAAATCCTAAAGTTTTCCTATAGTATAGAGAAGGTATTTCTACCTTTAGTAGCTCCTCCATGAG
Source organism: Macaca thibetana thibetana (assembly GCF_024542745.1). Taxonomy (NCBI): domain Eukaryota; kingdom Metazoa; phylum Chordata; class Mammalia; order Primates; family Cercopithecidae; genus Macaca; species Macaca thibetana. The sequence goes on along the minus strand of NC_065578.1, from coordinate 132,074,186 downwards.
GATTGATTCCTTATATACAAAACAGATAAAAATAGGGGAAGTCTAAGAAGACCCTGCTCCCTTTCCATTGAGGGACAAGAAGAGCAGTGTGAGGGAGGAGAGCCTTATATTCAAAATGTGGGTATTTAGCTCTGACTGGGTGAAGGGAACATTTGAGAAGTAAAGGCAATGTTAAGGACAGAGAGCTCCTGACTCAGATCTGATTTTGAATTCCGGATATCTGATGTGCAGGAGCCTACAGTCAAAAACAAGGCAGCTCAGCCTAGATAAGACAGCAGAGCAGTGTGGTCAGACAGAGAGAAGGCATACAGGACATTTCCAAGACACTCTCAGCGGTTTTAGGTATGGACAATAGATCAAGGGCTATAGGACTTCCCAGAAACTTGTGGCAAGGAAAGTAAACAGCACAACTGAGGCTGGAGAAGAAGAGAGAATTGCCAAGGTGAGGGTTCTGCAGGAGGATGTGGCAAACACCCAAAGATGGGAGTCCACCTTGGCTCAGGAAGATATGACTGATGTCATAGAAGAATAACCCAAGCCAGGAGAGTGGATCATCTGTTCACCAGCCACAGACTACAGTGTGTGTGTATGTGTGTGTGTGCGTGTGTGTGTGCATGCACATATATATACACGCATATGTATATACATATAAGTGTGTGTATGTGTATCTTTTTGTCCAGATAAACCAGAAGACAGGTGGTCCAAAGAAGCAACTATTACCCTGTCTTTATCTATCTATGTATATATCTATCAAGAAAGATTTATTTTAAGGAATTGGGCTCATATGGTTGGGGAGGCTGGAAAGTTCAAACTGCAGGGTAAGGCAGCAGGCTGGAGACCCAGGGAGGAGTTGCAGCTTGAGTCTAAAGGTGGATGGCTGGCAGAATCCCTTCCTCTTCAGGGAGGTCAGTCTTTTTTTATTAAGGCTTTCAACTTACTGAATGAGGCCACGCACTTTACGAAGGATAATCTGCTTTACTCAAAGTCTACTGATTTAAATGTTAGTCTGATCTTAAAAATACCTTAATGAAGGGCCGGGCGCGGTGGCTCAAGCCTGTAATCCCAGCACTTTGGGAGGCTGAGGTGGGCAGATCAGCTGAGGTCAGGAGTTCAAGACCAGCCTAGCCAACATGGTGAAACCCTGTCTCTACTAAATATAAAAAAATTAGCTGGGTGTGGTGGTGGGCACCTCTAGTCCCAGATACTCAGCAGGCGGAGGCAGGAGAATTGCTTGAATCCGGGAGGTAGAGGTTGCAGTGAGCCAAGGTTGTGCTACTGTACTCCAAGCTGGGTGACAGAGTGAGACTCCATCTCAAAAAAAAAAAAAAAAAAAAAAAAAAAAAAAAAAAAAAAGAAAAAGAAAACCTTTACGAAAATACTAGAACAGAATAATGATGTTTGATGAAATATCTGAGTATCATGGTCTACTTAAGTTGACATATCAAATTAATCATTACAGAATTGCAGCCAGCAGGACAATAGTAGGGATCTGGAGACCGGTGGGCACACACAGAGACAGGGAGACCGTTTCCTCTTTTCTCCACCCATGAAGCATCAGCCACACACGCTTCTCACTACCACCCAGATATTGATACAAAACCAAGCTCATTCTGCCCTTCACGCAGACAGCAAATTACTGAAATGATGAGTTTTCCAGTAGAGATTTATTCACAGGGAATCCCACAGAGGAGACAGGAGAACAGCTCTGAAATCTGCTTCCCTGAAGATAAGCCTGGCTCAGGGATATTCATGGGGTAAAGAAGCAAGGTGGTCTAAAGCATGAAGAAAAGTGATTGGCAGTAAGGATAAATTAGGTAACTGATGATGTGTACCAGTGTAGCTGGTATTCATGACTCCTTATAGGATGCACGTTCAGAAAATGGTGGTGTTAGTGTGATTTGAGAGAAGAGGTTTTGGCCCTTGGACATCAAAAGCTCACCTCTTGAGCATTTGTGAGGCCCAGTTGAAAGGTCAGTGGTCTTAACTGGTTTAAGTTGGATAAAAGCTGAGCCCCAAGTTCCTGAAAACAACTTAAGCAATTTTTACCATGGTGACATATACATCAGAGGCATTATCTCTAAGGGAGCTCATGAAGGCTAAGTTGTAGTGTTTGGCAGTGTGGCTTTCAGCTACTTGGGTTAAAAAAAAAAATCAACAAAAAGCAAGTGACGAAAGAGATTAGCGCTTGGTTTCAACAAGATCTTGGGAAGAGAGACAAGGGTGGGGAAGGTTACCTGAGAGACTGTGCTTTTCTCCAAATGAGAGGCTACTATCTAAATGAACTGTAGAAATTACTGCATAGGACTAGGACTCAATTATGTAATACACTTGTTTATTCCTGTTAACCAATGACTAGAGACCAAGCAGGAAGGCAAATTAGCTATAGACAATAAAGAATTTGTATTTTCTCCATGTATCTGAACTTGTAGTATGAGTGAATTTAGTGACCACTCAACAGGACTTGAATCAACAATTCAAGCTTCTCTCTTCTTTTCTGTATCCCTAAAAGTTATCAGGTTTTGATATCTGGTAGCATTCAACATTGCCTGCATCATTCATCTTGTCTTCAGCAGAAGTGTTAACTGACAAAGGTGGTGCCCCAAAAGATGGAGTCTTTGCCTGTTTTGTGTCATGAAGCCAATATACAAAACGAAAAGTGAGCATCAAGCAGAGCAAACTTTATTCGATGACCATAGAATTCAGATGTGGGGACATGGCTTACAAAGCAGCTTCTCCATTAGCAAAGGGTGAGAGGGCTAAAATACAATATTTCTTTAATGAGTGTTTCTTTAATGACATTAAAAGTGAGAGGAGAAATATTCATGTGTTTTCCAAAAATGCACTGTGAACTCCCTGGAACCAGAGTTCTCCCTTCCTTTTTGTCCTTTTATGGCTTCTGGTCTTTGCCATGGCGATTGTCAACAGTCACAGAACTGATGGAAGTGTCATTTAGCATGGAAATGAGATTATATGAAGCCTGAGGCTTTTTTGAAGTTCATCTCTCTTGGTTATAACCAGTTTCAGTTGGTCTGGCTAAAAAGGAAACTTTTTATTGCCGGTATTCTTTTTCTTAAAGATCAGTAGAGTTAGGGCAGAGTAGAAATTCAGCTATGTCACGCAGGCATTACACTGGGTAACAGAAACATATCAGTCCAGAGTTCCACTGTAGCCATTGGGAGCCATCTCTACCATATCTATCTTTCCATTTCAGAAAGAATCTAACTTTCTCTTAATAGGCTGTGTTAGGTGACTTAGGTACATAAACAACACCTCCAGGGGCTATGGGAGACAGAAAGATGAATGGGTGGAGCAGAGGTGATTTTTTCAGGACTTTGAAACTATTTTGTATGATTATATAATGGTAGATATATGTCTCTGTAAACTTGTCAAAGCCCATATTCTGTACAACACAAAAACAGAATGCTAATGAGAACTTTGGACTTTGGTTGATAATGATGTATGAATGTTGGTTCATGGATTGTAACTGGTGCTGCATATTGATGGTTGGGGAAGTTGTATGTGGGAGTGGGGAGAGGGTATGTGAGACCTTTCTGTACTTTCTGCTCAACTTTGTTGTGAACCCACAACTGTTCTAAAAAATAAAGTCTCTTCAACTCAATTTTAAAATTCAAAAAACAAAACAAAAGAAAATATCTACCCTCTCTCGTCTTCAGCAAATCTTGTGGATACTGAAAGAACAGCCAGTGTCCCAAAACACATGAGAAGATGTGCAGCGTCTGATCAGGGAAGGGCAAGCCAAACAGTATTGGGATATCATTTCTGCCTCAAGTTACAGAAGTTTAGAACTCTTCAGCCCTGCCAAGAATATGGAGAAATTGGGATTCATACATTGGTGATATGACTGTGAAAGGCTACAAATATTTTAAAGTTACTTGGAACATTGTTATAAAATTAAAAAAAAAAAAAACCCATTGACTCTTAAATCACTAAGGTCTAACAACCTAATAGGTCCCAGTATGTAAAAATATATTTAAAAGAATGACTGTCACACTACATTTTAATTGTAAATATTTAAAACAACCATTAACAGGAGAATGGTTGAATAAATTATAGTCCATATTTACTATGGAATATTATGCAGCTACATAAAATGAGTTAAACCTGTGTGTATTAATCTGAAGTGACAGTTATAGCATATTCTAAGTGAAAAATGCATATTGCAGAGTAATGCATGTGGTTTAGTCTTGGTAAAAATAAAAGACACAAAGGAAAATAGGTATCTTTATATTTGTTAATGCATAAAGATAAGGGGCAAAAGGATAGAGAATAAACTGTTAACACTGATTACTTTGGGAATGAGGAAAAGTGAAGAGATTGTTGACTTTTCTTTATATGCTGACAGTTGTTTTATTGCACAAACAAGTAGGTACTGCTTTTGTAGCTTGAAAGGAAAATTTAATAAACTTTAGAGGGAATAAAACAAATACAACAAAAGAGAAGCTGTGGATGATATGGCCTCAGGGTCAAACATCTATAGTCCATCAGACTTTTTATATTGCCAAGAGTGACTGCCTCTTAGTACAACTCCTGTGCATTAATATACTAAGAAATTCATCTCTTTTCTGTGCTTTGAGGGATGTTATAAAAATATAAACCTGCTCTCTGAGCTTGGTACATGACTTGCTGCAGGATGAGAAGTATATTAGTGAAGGCTCAGTAAGAAGGTGAAGAGAAAGATCTCTTCTCCCACCCCATCCCATCTCTGTCCTGTTCCTAAATTGGTATGTATCCAGCCTAAAAAGAATGTAGGGAGTAATGGGTCATGCCCCCGAAAAGGAGTTAAAGGGATGAGAAATTTTTCTACTTAAAAAGGTTCTAGTATTCTATAGCACTGTAGGATGACTGAAGTTAGCAATAATATATTATGTAGTTTCAAATAGCTAGAAGGATATTGCATGTACCCAACACAAGGAAATGATAAATGCTTGAGATGATGCATATGTTAATTACCCTTATCTGATCACTATATATGTATCACAACATCACCATATACTCCACAAATTATTACATGCCAATTATAATTTATTTAAAAAAATAAAAATGAAAAAAAAGGGTCTGTTTGAGCTTTGATGTTAGACTGGAGACCCTTTAATGTACAACCATCTACTGATGCATAACAAATCACTTCAAAACTTACCAGCTCACAGAGTTTCTGTGGGTCAGGACACTGGGAGTGGCTTTGCTGGGTGGTTTTGGCTCAGAGCTTCTCATGGGTCAAGGTATTGGCCTGAGCTCATCAGAAGACTTAACTAGGGTTGGAGGACCAGCATCCAAGGGGGTCACTTACATGGCTAGTGAGTTAGAGCTGGTTGTTGTCAAAAGACCTTAAGTTCTCCCATGTGTGCCCTCTTTCAGGGCTGCTCAGTGTCCTTGTGACAGGACAGTTGGAGTCTCCCAGAGCTAGTGATCCTAGGAAGAGAGCAAGGATAATGCCACAGTGCCTTTTATGACCTAGCCTCAGAAGTCACATGCCGTCCCTATTGTACAGTCTACTCCATTAGTAGCAAGTCACTAAGCACAGGTCACGCTCAAGGAGAGAGGAGTTAGGCTCCATTATTTGAAGGGAAGAGTATGTGAGAGTGTGTGAACATAAAGTTACAACCACCACACAGTACTCATTGGTGTCCTGCTGTTTTCTAGCTTTCAGGAATTCCTAAAAATTTCACGTCCACTGAAGACATTATTTTTCTCCAGAGGTTTGTGAAGTATTTTCTTAATAGCTTTTATTTAACTTAACTGAGTTGTGGTGATCTAGGCTCTCCTTTCCTTTTTTAGGACCTGTACTTACTTCCATTTATACAAGACCAGAACTCCACAAGTTTTTGTAAAGACTTGTACTCACAGTTGCCCCCCTAAATCACATATTTATCAGTATAACCATCCCAGGAATCTATTGGAACTAATTCCATCATGACCTACATCCCTGTACTCATCAGTTACCACACACAACTAAGAGTGGCTGACTACAGAGCACTTACTCTATACCTGACACTGTCTGAATGGCTTGACACATATTCATATCAAATACATCAAGTCATCCCTCTTGATTGAGGTCTTCATTCACAGTCTAAATTGCTCTTTTTCCACTTCCAATTGCCAAATCCTTTCCCTAGGGAATCCATGGCCCATCACTAGCCTGATATCTTTGTCTCTTCTCTTGAATGTTTCCTTCACCTTTGTATTCACACTGAAACCTGGCACTCCCTTGAAGCTCTGTCTCTATTGTGGCCGCTCATAGAGTAGATATTTTCTGTCCTGGGGATAGGGTAGCTCTTTGCTCCTCACTGCTGCTTCCAGTCCATTTCTATCCATCCTCCTTAAAAACTCTTCAGCTTTGAAACTCCTACTATCAGACTCCGCTACTGGTACTGTCTCTTTTTTTGTTGTTATTTAAAGACACTTCCCATTATTCCCTTTACTTCCTTGAATATTTTAATTCTACATTACTATCACTCTCTGTAATGCTATTATCATAATTCTTAGTGATTTTAATAACCCTGTAGACTATCCTCTCAAAACCGTGGTGCTTTTGTCTTATCCTCCAATAATTTTCGCTCTCACTCTAGCTCAGCCAAATATTTCCGTGTCATATGCTAGATCTGTCCATTACCAATAACTATATCCCCTCTGTTAATCACTATGTCCATCACTGCCTATATTTCCAGCTTTCTCCTTTTAGTATCTGAGGGAACAAATCTTTGACCTAAATAGCACTTTGTTGATCTTAACACTGTTTCTTAGTCTTCTCCTGTCCTAGCTTCTCTTCTTACCCAGCTTAGATTCCATGGTCCCTTTATATAATCACTCTTTGGCAGAGTATCAACTAATTTCTCTTTCCTTTGCATTTACGTGAAAAATCTCCAAACCTGGTTAAATCCAACTTTCAACCTACTTTGCCACTAAAACAAACAGTAGACAGTTGGAGAACAACACACAGACCCTCTGATCTCACTCTGTGTTAAAGACACTGAGGACTCAAATATTCCTAAGGCAACCTTATCATATTTTTCTAGCCCAAATTTGTTGCACATTAGAATATCTTGAGGAAGCTTTTAAAATAATCCTAATGCCCTGGTTATACCCCAGAGCATGTGAATCACAATATCAAACTAGTAGATCAAGGCATCATTTAAGAAAATAAATCCCCAGGTGATTTCAATGTATAGCCTCATTTGAGAACCACTGCCCTTCCAGATGACTCAGTTTCATACATACTGGCTTTTTTTTCCTGTTCCTCCTACATGCGCAGCACAGTACTGCCACAAGGTCTTTGAAATGATTCTCTGCTTCTTCTGGAATGCTTTTTGACCATGAAGTTGCATGATTGACTCCCACATTTCTTCAAGTTTCTGCTGCAAAGTCATTCATTAGTAATGTCTTCCTGAACTATCACATATAAAATAGAAACCCTGCTCTTTAGCACTCCTTACTGCCCTTGCTTGACTTTTCCTCTTCAGCATTTCTTGCCATCTGAAATATTATGTATTTATTTGTTAAATATTTATTGTCTCTCCATAACTACTAGAATAGCAGAGAACTTGTCCATTTTGTTTCTTGAATATAACAAATATGCACAGTAAATTTATTTAGTAATGGATCAACAGGTGCTCAATAAATATATCTAAAAGGGCTATGCAGCAGAAACTTTCAAGGATCTTATTTTCGTCTAATTCTGGTGTTCAAGATAATTTTTTATGTGATAAACTCACTTTATAATTCCGATCAAAGGCTGGGTTGGGGCTTCAGTCTGGGATATTGAGAGCTTAGATTCTTTGAGAGCCAGGAATTCCCTAGATCTTATACATGAGTCTTGCTGGGCTGATGGAAAGAGATAGCAACAACAATATAAGAAAATAGGAAATGTCACAGTTTCAAGTCGGTAGTGTTGTGTTTTGAGCAACAAAAAGAATATAGCACTAGAAGGAGAACCAATTTTTACTCAAAGTCAAGGCCCAGAGGGACAACAGACCGGTGCTTACCACTGCAACATACATAGACAGTAAGTTTTGCCGGTGGGCTGATGGGGTGGAGAGAGTGTCTGGAGAAGTGAGCATGGCAGTAATTACAAGAGAGAGGGCTCAGTCTACTACAATTGATTTGGATACCAGTGGGATTTTCCTTTCTGAGTTGGTAGCTGAGGAAGTATGCATTCTGCATAAACTTTTAGAAGATGTAATACTAAAGAAAGGAGGATTTACAGACTAATACTACATCATTTTCTAAAGCTATGGGCAGATTGTATATATTAAGCATAATGAACAAATCATCACAAAAGATTAAAGATTTAGAGATGAGTCTTTTTTTTTTCTTTTTCTGAGACCAGGTCTCACTGTGTCACCCAGGCTGGAGTGCAGTGGTGCAATCTCAGCTCACTGCAAACTTCATGTCCCATGCTCAAACAATCCTGCTTCCTCAGCTTCCCAAGTAGCTGGAACCACAGGCGTACCACCACACCTGGCTAATTTTTGTATTTTTGTAGAGACGGGGTTTCACTATGTTGCCCAGGCTGATCTCGAACTCCTGAGCTCAAGCAATTCGCCTGCCTTGACCTCCCAAGGGTCTGGGATTATAGGTGTGAGCCACTGTGCCCCGGCCAAGATGAATCTTTAGTCAACATTTTTCAACGTTGCTCACATTACCCTGATTTTTTGAGTAATAAGCACAGGTAGTCCTTCCTAAGCATGGATTCTCCATGTGCAGTAGTGATAAGTTTGAATCAATTTATAAATCTCTAGGAATAATAAATGTCATGTTTCTTTATTTTTCTAAATCAAATTAATTCTATGACCAAGTTTCTGCTCATCAAAGCCCATGAGAAGTTCAACACCAGTTTCTGTTTCTCTACTGGATTATATTGGGACCCTGGGCTTATGCAGCACAAGAAAATGTGGACAGGCTAAATTTTGGAAAGTGATAAAGACTGTTCCATACTTAGGCCTGGGAATCAACTTGAAGTTTCCCAAATTCTGTGCCAGGTGAGTCACGGGGACTCTTGTTGGTTAGAAATTGTGGATAGAAATTATATCCTTGTGGATAGAAATTATAATTTACATATTTTTTATTTAACCATGATCAAAATCAAAAGAATATACTACTCACAATGAAAAAGCCCAGAAAGAAAGATTCCTGTAGGGTCAGGCTCTTTGTATTTTTAACATGTAAAACTTGCAATGTCTCCCCCTAGTAAAGTAAGTGAGAAGAGGTTGAAGAACTTTCACAATCTAGTGACACTGCGAGCACAAGGTACTAAGAGAACATGAAATTTAAATGCATGACACTCTGTTTCTTGTTCCATTTGTTAAGAAGAAGCAAGAAACTTTCTAAGACAGTCACAGGTTTTTCTGGAGCTATTTATCACAAGTTCCTCCTAGAAAAATTATTTCATTAACAATACTCAAGTGTTATATAATCACCCTGAGATGTAACCATCACTTGAAGAGTTATAAAACATATATTGTTCATTTTATCTATAAAATATACATTATAGGAAACTGAATTTTTCGTTAAAATTGCAAATGAACTAATCAGCTTATGTTAGTCTGACTCATTACTCTGTAAATCATATAAATTCTTCTTTTTCAGTGAAAGAAAAAGTATGGTGGGAGAACTCATATCTCATGGTCTACTTCTCCTTGATGCCACTACAAATAAAAGATGCCCTCACAGGTTCTAGTTGTATTATAATCTGCAACTGATTCTTTTCACAGAGTTTACTCCGTGGACATTCATACAGTTGTTTTCCTCTGGGATCTCTCTGCTTGTGGGGTGCTGTGTTTGAAGGATGTGCAGATATCCATGAATCCATGACATGGAGCTCTTTCAAGCAATGCATCTTCTCCTGTTCCTCCTCTAGGAGACTGAACTCCTTTGAAGCTGTACCACCCGCTTCCCCGCAAAAGCCACAGTCTCTCACCATTCCCACTTGGTGGCCTTTCTCATTTTGAAGTGTATGGAAAAAATTCTGCTTACTACTCTCCTGCAGTCAAAGAGCTTCCAAAGAAATGGTAGAGAAGCATATAGCATATTTGTTAGTGTTAATGAGGAAAGAAAAAAAAAAAGACATGTATTCTCTAATGAGACCATAACAGAAAAAAGAAAAACAACTAATTTCTCAATAAATTTTTCCAAAGAAATAAAATTTAGCAAAAAACTTAAGAATGATAATTATTCTTGAGCAGCATGGGTGTCAACAACTCAACCCCAGCACAGGCTTACAAACTGGGAGCTCCTTGAAGTCAAATGTTTTCTTCTCCCTGTATCCTCAGCAGTGTGTCTCCCCAGCACTTTCAAAGTGTTAAATAAAAGCTAGATGACCACACCTGAATCAAGTGACTACTGACCCTAGCCTTCTCATATGGACTTTATAGCTTAAATATCTCAGGTTATAATAATGTATTCTTTAGTTCTTACTCTCTAATTTCTTTTCATTCTCCCTATTTATTTATATTGTTAAGCATTGCATTAGTTTCCTGTGGCTGCTATAAAAAATGACCAAAACTTGGTGACTTGAAACAACAGAAATTTATTCTCTCACAATTCTGGAGGTTAGAAGTCCAAAATCAAGGCCTCTACAGAGCTGGTCAAGTCCATGGCTCTCTCACATCTTTCTGTATTTCCAGCAATCCTTGGTGTTTGTTGGCTTGCAGATGCATCACTCCAATCTCTGCCTCTGTTTTCACATTGACTTCTTTTCTGTGAAAATTATTTCATTAAGTATACTCAAGTATTCTCTCATGTTCTCCTCTTCTTATGAGGACAACACTTGTCTTTGGATTTAAGGTCCACCCAATCCAGGATGATCTCATTTCAAGATCTTTAACTTAACTGTATTGGCCAAGACCCTTTCAAAATAAGGTCACCTACACAGGTTCCCGGTAGACATATCTTTTCGAGGCCAAAATTCAACCTTACAATCATCTTCGCTGTTTTCAATTTTGGGACTGTCTTCCTCCTTTTGACTGTGATGCACAAATCTTTCTATCTTTGCTCCATCTTGATCTACACAGATGTCTCTAAGATAAAATAACTCTGAGATAACTTATTCACTAGAAGTCAGGGGACCTGGGCTTTGCTTTTGAATTTTTCAGTTTTCATTATCAGACAAGGTGATCTTTGGTACTATTAATCACTTTGAATCTTATTTTTCATGTTGGTTGCAAATGTAGAAATCAATTAGACCTAGCTTAAGAAAAATAAAAATTCATTGTAAATTGTAGCAGCATCCCATAAAACTTAAGTGCAAGAATGTAGCCATATCTTAAGAAGACATTAGATGATGGAATTGGGAAGTTTTAGCACTATCTCTCACTTTTGTCTCTATTTCTGTCTGTAATCTATTTAATTCTTTTTTTTCTGTTCAGATGGCTATTTTCCTCACAAAAGCTATCAATTTAATGTTATAGTTTAATCTACATGGACAGTTTCTTTTCCTCTTTCCCCACCACTCCCTGACTTTACTGTTTCATTTTCTTCTCTACATTTTCACTTCCCAATTTCTACTTCTTTCCTAGTTCCAAATTCCTAAATGAAGGAATCAGAGTGATCCAACTGGGATTTGATAAACTTTTCTGATTCAGCCAACTCTGACCAGAAATAGGGTCACATTATAAAGCGACAAATTTTGAGAATTAAACAATATGGATTCAGAGCAAAGGCAGTTACAGTGAAGAAAAAATTTGGCATTTGACAGGTTCACAAAAAATATATACTACATTTCTCTCCTATAAAATGGAGCTAACACTTTCTGCTATGCTCACTTTACAATTAAAAAAATTTTTTTGAAAGTCATAGCAGACATTGTGTTTAAGAACACATTGAATATTATTACACACTTGAAAGAATTGTTTTGAAGTTTTATAGTGCTAGATTTGGGTTCTGAACAAGTAGCAGACTTGATCTTGATGAAAGAAAGAGAATAATTCATCCAGTTGTGGAGAGGATAAAGATTTTTTAAGAGCTCATCACCATGACTCCCAAAGTTTTTATTGTCTTCACAATGATGGGAAATCACAATTTCAGGAACAGGAACAAAGTTTCTGTGAGAGTTGGGAAGAATCCAGAGGTGCAAGGTGTAAGTGGTGATGTTTGTGTGTGGAGGCAATCCTTCCAAATTTATCTAGACAACAATGGCAAGAGTACTAGCTGAACATAAATTCTGATGCACTTAGACATGGAAAATACTGAACTTTATATGTAATGATTTGTCAGTTATTTATTATATGATTATTTATTTTCTGACAGGTCATAAAAAGCAGGATACATCATTGACAACAGAAGTAATTATCAGCTTTATAATAAGAGCAAAAAGATTCTTGGGCACTATAATTGAGTGTTGATGTTGGGAGGAGTAAAAGAAACAGGTATATCTTTTAACAGGTTGGTCAAAGAGTATACATGTTTTTTTGTCCGTTGAAATCATTATTGCTTCTCCCCTGTTTCCAATGGGGCTGGTACAGCAATAGTGCCTACTTTCCCAGGCTTTGAAGCATTTCTGCATCAGGACAGGCCAACAGTACTGGAAAGGGCACAGAGAGAAGCCTGGAGTGAGCTCTTGGAGTGAGGGAAGTCTGGACTGTACTCTGGGCCTTAGGGAGATTTGAGTTCTTATTCTTAGCATCTTCTTTCTGTCCCTCCTTTTACTGTTTCATTAAAACAAACAAATTAGAAAACAAATGAAAAACCCCAGCTAGCCGAATTCCTATAGTATACCTGGTGGGAAAAGTCAAAGAGGTTATCCTAAGATTTTACATCTTTACTAGCTGAAGAAAATCTCAGATGGCACATGTGAACCAGCCCTGGTCATCAGACAGTGGACTTTATGTGGGGACAAATGTATGCAATTTCCTGGAGTGTAATCTGTGCCGAACACGCCCTATTAAGAATTTATAGTAGAAGACAGCTGGCCAAAGACTTGGGGTCCTGGCTATCTTTCTATTATCATTGCTAATATGAGGCACATAAGCAGGTGCTCACTAAATGATAAATTAATGAACAGTCTACTGAACATGTCCTTTTGCAATATGGCACTGAGAGTCATTTGTCTTATTTTATGAAGCGTCAGCAGTTTCTGATTCATACTCTGTGAAAATGGCAGTGTTCCCCGGAGGCGGAAACACATAATTTTTTCATGGCAGTTGAGAACAGCACTACATTGCTTGTCTTCAGCTACAAATGGAGAGTTTAGTGTTGGCCATGAGAGCAGACTCTTCTTCCCCAAAGAGGGTCACAGGACAACAAAGGTAGAATAAAGATACAGAGAGACATTTGGTTAAGAGCAGAGATTTGAAGGAACACATGTCAAAATGCCTTAATATTCCTGGTAAGGTAGGACACCAGATCACTGACTAAGAATGGAATGAATAGGGCTATAGTTGGTGACTTGGAAAAGCCACTGTGTTGAATGTGATATAAGGCAAAAACATACTCTCTTTCTTCAGATATCTGTATAGCTTACATTTTTGTGCATTATTCAAGTCTCTACTCACATGTCACTTTTTTAGAGAAGCCTTACAAGCCCAACCCATTAATAAAAACACCTCTATATTACCCTTGCTCTTTATTCTTTTATTAAAAATAATGTGCAACGTTTTATTTTTACATTTGTGTATTTGTTTACGATACTTCTCCCTACCAAGGAGAAACCTTCAAGTAAAAAGGTAACACTTTGTTTCATCTGAGTCCTTCAGGAAACAGAATCTGAGTTGGAGATAGGAGCGTGAAAGTTCTATTGTGGAGTGATCTATGAAAGCAAAAGGGAGGGGGCTTGGATAGGGAGTGTGCGTGATCAGGCTGTGCTATAGATTTGACAAAGTCTCTCCCAGCCCATTGGGGAACCCTGGAGAGATGACTACTTAGTAGAGGAATCCCATATTGGTAGAAATGGCCACTGTACCACAGTCTTACTTAGTCAATGGCTGGGAGACCCCCAAAAGAATATGACCTTGAATCAAAAGCGCCCATAGATTTGGAGGTGTTAACATCTTGAGACCCTTATCTCTCCATATTCTTTGCATAAAGGTAACAAATTCTTTCTTGAAGAGGGAATCTGAACAGGATATCTCCATACCTTTAATAGTCTACCCTTTATATAGCATGGATACATTTTCAATATACCTTCAGGCAGTACCTCTTTAAGGCTTCTAGGAAGCTTTTCTTTCTGAAAAGAAACCTAGACAATGGAAGTCAGTGGGAAAAACTGTAGCCTTCAGCTTTGCAGTCTGTCTTGGGGCCACAACTGATACTATTATTTTCTTCTTCATCATTAATTCTAACTTCCCCCTCACTTTCAGCTCTCACTTCTAAAGTTATCAGTGGCTTACTTGTGGTTTCACTCCAACCCTTGTTCCTAAGATATCTGAGTCTCTAGTAATCACATCCTTCACAGGTAGAGGTTACTGCACTTGAACATTCACAGTCACAATTGTCAAGGAATTACCAAGAGGTATCTGATCTAAATGGATCACTGAGTTCCACAATTATTCCTTGGTGTCCCTATTGTGTAAAAACATCCCTACCTCTTCCTGCTGTCACAATGATGATTCCTTTTCTTACCTGCTAGTCCTTGAATATAAAAAAATCCAAAATGCCCAGGTGGCAGTCATAGGTTGTAATTCAATGGCACCCTTGATGTGTCCTGTGTAGGGTGTACCTTTTGGGGGCACCATGACCTTTAACATTGCAAGGCTCAGAATAAACAGAGAGAAGGCGTAAATTCTCCCAAGGGCCCACAGAAATGATGGTAAGTGGGGTTACTTCTGTTTTTACTTCTTGGGCCTATGCATTATTCCCACTGGGGACACAGCATCATATAGACAGATGTCTCTGATCCAGTATACATACTGTGTTTTGGAAGAAAGCACCTTATCTTTGCAAATGGTTTATTCCAAGCTGGTACTTCAGCTGTGTCTTTAGCAGGTCATTCCAATATCCTCTCAGGTAGGCTGCTTCTAAATTATTCAGCTTGTGGTACAGTTAGTGGATCCCATGGTCATGGGCCCACTCCTGCACCTCCTTTGCTGCAAGGGGGGTCCAATGGTTGGATGCTTTATAGAGCAGGATTTCATGCTTGAGGATCTAGTAGTCTGTAAACCCCCTAATAGAGGTGCAGATAGAGGCTCTCCAGGCAGGAAAAGCAAACCATCACCTAGGGTAAGTTTCTGTCCTGTGAGAATAAACTGCTAACCCTTCCAGGAAGAAAGGAGCCCAATGTAGTCAACTTGCCAATAAATAGCTGGTTTGTCTCCTTGATAAATAGTGCCATACTTGGAGTTCATTATTGGTCTCTGTTACTGGCAGTTGGATAATCAAAGGTGCTAGTTGTTATCAAAAGTTTAGTGAGTAGCAATACATGGATAGCCTCTACCTTCGCCACTGTTGCAGATGTTCCTGTCAAATCAGGACTAAGGTGATCACTGATAAAAGCTGGCTAATATCAAGCGGCAGAGTCACTCCATCTACTTGATTGTTTAGTGATTCTCCTATGGTTGATGCTTCCTGGTAGTAACAAATGTGTAATGCAAGGATCACACTTCATGTCCACTCTCACATATACATCCACATGCCTCTACTTCAGACTTCCTTGTCTGCGGTCTTCCAATCCTTTTCCTTTTAGGGTCCTGACCAACAAATCAAGCTATTTGTTATGCTTATGGGTCCCCACATATTGTAATGTAGGGGCACTTCTCATTTAGCAAAAAGTGAATAATCAGGTGTACCATCCAAAGCCCCACCAATTAGGAAAACTTTCCTTCTGCACCATCTTTGAAGGCTATCCTTGAGTGAGGCTATAATGCATCTATTTTTGACTTGTACCCACATATTGAGTTGATGCATCCACAAACCAAGCTAGTACATTTTCTTTATTTTAGCTGGCTATGCAGAACCTTCACAGTGAACTGAGGAAGGGTGATGCAGATACCACCCTGGCTGGTGACATGGAGATTTAGTTTACACGTTTATGCAACTTCCTTTTATGTTTATGCCTTCTGGTCCTGCTTGTGCTGTCTCTGATGTATACTGTGGATCTTCTGAATAATTGTTACTGGGCCTACCTGACTTTATAATTTTGAAGGTCAAAGAAGAACTACTTCATGAAGAAAAATTCTAAATGCATGATGACTGGTGTCCATTATTGTCAAACATTCTATCTCTATTAGGGCCTCGTAGCTTGCCAGGAGCTGATTTTCCAAAAGTGTGTGATTCTCTGCTGTAGAAGGCATAACCCTGCTACAGAACCTCGAAGACCCATGTTGTGATTCTTCCTCTAGGGTTTGGCATATATTCTATACTACATATTTTTCTACCATTGACACCTATAACAAAATAAGGTCTGCTAAATCATATAGCCCAAGTGACAGGTCTAATTGCACTGCAACCTGTATCTGCTGCAGAACTCCTTCTATTCCAGGTTCTACTCAAAGTTGCAAGTCTATCATGTAATATAAAAGCTAGAGCATTACACCTAGGTGTGAACTTACTGCCTCCAGAATGAAAAGGGGCCTATCAAGTATTGTGCTTCCTTTTTTCTTGTGGTAAGGGATGTGAGATGCACCAACTTGTTTACTTTGGAGGGAGTGTCATGGCATACTTCTGACCATGGGACTTCTGAAACCAAAATGACAAGTTTCTGAATGTTCACAGTTTTTTTTTTTTTTTTTTTTTTTTTTTTATCTCTGTAGTACGTGTATCTTACCAAACCCTCTAGTATGCTAGCCACATTGTACTCACCCTGTTTGATCAACATGATGTGACTGATATGGTGGATCAGTGTAATGTTCTGTGGCAATGGCTTACAGAACCATTGGATGAAAGGAACAGAATCTAGCATGAGCAATGAGGAGAAGCCTCTGCATCCATACTGCAGAATTGAGTCATCAAAGGAACACCTGCTTCTTTTACAATTAGGATGCAGATTGCTCCACAATGTACACCATTACAACCAGCATTAGAAATCCACAAAATTCAAAAGTTCACATATTTAGAGAGATGCTGCCTCTGGAGTTGCACTGCATTTGCTCTAATCTACTTCAGCAACATTGCCCAGGGTCCTGCTTCTCAATACCCGTAAGGAAAGGCTGGAAGATGGCACCTTCGTTCAGTTCTGCTGCTGAAAAATCAATCCCTGAGCTTGTCAGTAAAAATGGCCAAAAAAAAAAAAAAAAAAAGGTGGTGGTGGGGGGGGAAGATATGTAGTCTCCGTCTTACTACCAACCTCTAAATCTTACATATATATATATCTGATTGATTGAACCAAAATCACCTTGAGAACTGTAGTTTCAAGGGAGTCCAGGAAATACACTTTTTAGCCTTTCACTCTCTGCCATTTGGAAAAGCAAACTAGAAGAGTGAAGTAGATGTTGAACACAAGTCCACCATTTTCATCTCAATAACGATCCCTCATCAGATGTTTTTTGAAAGGATTAAATGTGATAACATATGGAATTGCTTATTACAGCATCTAAATGTAGTAATATTGAATAACTGTTGGGTCTTCTTTCTTAAACCATTTATTCATAATCAAGAGTATTAATTTTCAACCCCAAATCATGTCAATAATATTCAAAAGATGGATTTACTGTCAATTTGTCCATCTGTGATATAACTATGTATAGGATTGACAATTTAAGTCAGTGCTATCAAGTATGGTAGGACTGAGCACTTGAAATGTGCTGAGTCTGAATCGAACTGTTCTATAAGAATAAAATGCACACTGAATTTCAAAGACTTAGTATAAAATAAATGTAAAATATCTCATTAATACTTTTTTACTAATTAAATAATAAAATTATGTTTTAAAGAAATATTGAGTTAATAAAATACATTATTCAAATTAATTTTATTTCTTTATTTCTGCATTTAAAAATTTTGGCTACAAGAAACATTAAAATTACATATGTAATCTAATTATATTTCCTTTGGACATTAATGCCAGAACTAGTCCCTGAACTCTACCTTCTAAGTTTGCGTCTCCCTCTTGTGAGGGTCTTCCTGTCACATTTCAAGTTCTCCTGCTTCTCTGGTTTTAATTATCCATATTATAGTTTAGATGAGGTATTTTTTAAAAAATTCATTAAAAACATTATGAGAAACCATAAAGAAATATGACTACATCTGACTCTGATATTGGCTCTCCCACCCTGTCCCCTAAGTTATGAATCTCTGGAACATTCTGTTTTCTCCCTGTACTAATCTGAACACAGAACTTGGCACCTCTTCAAGTCTGCAAAATAATCTCCAAAAGCCTGGGTAAGCAATGATAATGGTATTCTTGAACAGTTGTTAAATAAAATAGATGAAGGACTTTACATTGCACCCTTAAAGCAAATCTAACACCCCCTCCAATTAGTCATTTCTAATATTTTCCTAAATCACTTCTTTGTTACTCAATGAATAGGGCTTCTAGCTGCCTCCTACTATTTCCTCCCTGTCTCCACTATCTTCCTGCCTCACTGGCCCCTTCCTCCTTCTCTAAGTTTCACTCTTGTTAAAATTCCTCATCCCTTTAGTAAGCGGAACAATTTAATTGCTGTATTGTGTTCTTTCAGCATTTCCTTAGGGTCTCATACTCCAAAAAAAGTAATTTCTTTTGAATAAATACAAAGTCTCCCTAAGAGGAATTTTGGGAAACATGAATTTCTTCATTTCATTACACAGAATAAACTAGATAAGTTTAGAAAGTAAAGATTTCAATGCTAAGACATTTGGTAAATATAATAAGGAGCTTTACCAAGTCTCGAGTCTCCTTAGTGTGGGACAATCATTCCTAATCACATTTGGGTTAATATAGTCTACCTGCAGCTTGCACCTTCCGTTCTAAATCTTAGCTGTAATAAGGCAGGTTCCATCTTGTTTTACACTACAAGAGCAGTTTATCTGCCTAAAGACAAGGCCAACACATATTTTTCTCACTTATGTCCCTTCCCACCCCAATGTGTCCTTAATAATCTCCCTTTGAGAACAAGTTTCTTGATTTAAGGTCAAAAATAGATCATAGTTCATTTGTGTAGCTGTGTTAATTAACTCTCCAAATTCCAAGACAAGAGCTCATCCTTGTTGGCTCACTATATCAACTCTTCCATATTCTTCCAGTTCTTTGAAATTTATCTCTAGTATGTCCCATTTCCTAAGATGATGATTTTATCAGAATATAACCAATGTAATATTCAGTATCATACTACTATAAATATATTGAGAGTTGAGAACACTAGAAAAATAATAATAAAACTAGGTTTCATTTATTAGCTAGCTACAGCTCTAAGTTGCTTTATATGCAATTAGCACATTGTAATTATCATAACTACAGAAGAGGCAGGCATTATTATGTCTACATTGTACCTAGGAAACTATGGCTTAACAAGATTAAGGCATTTCCCCCCTAAAAACCAACATTCTGTTTCCCATCAATGTGATGTTTCATTCAGGGTCCATACTCCATATGCTTTCCCACTGCTCTGAAGTCCGTAAAGCTCATTATAAAAGCATAGGCTTTTGGAATTGAAGGGACTCAGAGATTATCTAATCCTACATACTCACTTTACAGTTATTAAAGATGTCCCAACTAATTAGAGCCATTCTTACCCCAAGACTTGGTTGATAGAATATT
Source organism: Macaca thibetana thibetana (assembly GCF_024542745.1). Taxonomy (NCBI): domain Eukaryota; kingdom Metazoa; phylum Chordata; class Mammalia; order Primates; family Cercopithecidae; genus Macaca; species Macaca thibetana. Next base: position 132,054,565 of record NC_065578.1, on the reverse strand, counting down.
ATACATTTAGGGACACCCAGGAGGTAATGTCAGTAACTGGGCTTGCAAAAAGGTTTAAAATATCTTGTTTTTTAATGACCCCAAATGAAGGCAAATGGCTTTCCAAGAACAGCTCTCTCAAGTAGGGAGCAACATATCAGCTGACTTGGTACCAGTTTTTTATTTGCATGATCAGTGTATTACAATCAACTTTCAGTAGCAGATAAAGGTATTTCAGGAATCAGCCTCAAGATGAGCAAACTTTATCGGAAAAGGCTGTAAGAAGCTTGGGTAGCTCTCTTATGGACTTATTTCTTGGTCCTTTTGGGCTGCTGTAACAAAATACCTTAGACTGGGTAATTTATAAACAGTGGAAATTTATTGCATATAGCTCTGGAGGCTGAGAAGTCTAAGATCAAGGCGCTAGCAGATTTGGTTCTGATGAGGGCCTGTTTCACATAAATGGCACTTGCTGTGTCCTCACTTGGCAGAAGGGGCAAGGAAGCTTGCTCAAGCATCCTTTATGAGGGTATGAATTGCATTTATGAGGGTGGAGCACTCATGACTTAATCACTTCTTGAAGGCCCCACCGTATCATATTGGGTAGTAGGTTCCAACATATGGATTTTAGGGACAACAACATTCAGACCATAGCAGCTTTGATACCGTTTGGGTATATCAGGATTCATCAGCAGGAGGATAGTGATTGCATCAGTGGAAAGAGGGAATGCTATAAAGACAAAAGTCAAGTTATTGAGCTCAAAAAAAACACTGCTTACTTTGAAGTGTTTTCCAGGGCTAACCCAGAACGAACTCCTCTCCACATGGAAACCTTCCAAATGCCTTTGCCTGGTGGTTATAAGTTGATCTCATATGGCACTGCCCATTAAGTTGGAGCGTACTCTACAAGTGTGTATTCTACAAATGTGTACTCTGTGTTTCACAGACTTTATGGTTTTCTTGAAGATGGTATGATATCTGTCTCTGTTGAATATCAAGTAGATCCTCAGAACTGAACAAAAATTGCTTAATTATACATTGTACTTTCCTATGGCCAGACATTCTTTTGTTGTTCGAGAGAGTCATTATGTAATAAAAAATCTTGAGTTTTGGAGTAATAAAAACAAAGTGTTCCATCATATATTCATTTACTAAAAGTATTTATCAAGAGATGACTCTATGTTAGTAACTGGCAAATGTTATAAATAAGACTTGTAAGGTTTACTACTCTCATAGAACACAGATTCTAGAAAGAGGAGTTAGATAATTAATATATCAATAAATGAGTAAAATAAATCTTATAAGAACAATAGGCAAGGAGGTATTTTAGACTGGGTAGTCAGAGAAGGCCTCTCTTTGGAAGCAGCAATTTAGAAGGAAACATCATATAAGTGAACAGATAGAGGCAGACAGGTCATAATTTAGGGCAGCTACACATAATACATAAAGAAATGGCTGTGGCTGTGTAATAATAACTCTTTTTTTTTTTTTTGAGTCAGAGTCTTGCTCTGTCACCCAGGCTGGAGTGCAGTGGTGTGATCTTGGCTCACTGCAACCTCCGCCTTCTGGATTCAAGTGATTCTCCTGCCTCAGCCTCCCAAGTAGCTCAGATTACAGGTGTGTGCCCTCACACCCGGTTAATTTTTGTATTTTTAGTAGAGATGACGTTTCACATTGACTGATGAGGTTTCAGTTGGTCAAGCTGGTCTCGAACTCCTGACCTCGTGATCTGCCTGCCTTAGCCTCCCAAAGTGCTGGAATTGAGCCACTGCTCCCATGAAAGTCTTTATTTAGAAAAACAGGCAGGACTGGGAGAGTCAGATTTGGCCTGCAGGTGAAAGCGTTTCAGGCAGGAGGAATCTGGGAAGTTGAAAGGCCAAGGCTGGGTGTAGGCTTTGTATTCTTGTATTCTTGGCAAGTAGTGTGGCTGGAGGCTAGTGAGGGTGAGAGTGATAGGGTATTGGAGACAGAGGTACAGGCCAGGTGAAGTAGGGCTTTTTAGACTTATGAAGAAATTTACATTTTATTCTAAATGCAAAAGGAAGCCACTAGAATGATTCACGCAGGGAACAGTGACACAATCTGATTTATATTTTAAAGAGGCTCTGGTTGCTGAGCAGTTACTATTTTTAGGGAAGCTAAAGTGGAAGCAAGGAGAGTCAGGAAGCTGTTACAGTGATCCTAGGAAAATACCATAGTGAAGACAGGGAGAACTGGAAGGGTAGCAATTTGAATCTCTCTCTTCATGGCTCCTCAACTATACATGAACTTTGAACTTCATTCCTTCATCAGCTAAGAATAGATAAAATTCCTATTATCTTTGTTAGGATAAAATAAGACTATAAGCCAAATGTCCAACAAATGGTTAGATGTCGGTTATGTTAGTTCTTTCTTTTTCTTCTTTGTCTATAGCTCATACATATTTTTTTCTTCCTTCTCCCCTTTCCTTCTTTTTCTCCTTTCCATGAATATTTATCTCCTTCCATAGATATTTAATGGTGAACTGGTTTATGCAAAACACAATACTTGGTATTGGGAGATATAGAGAGATCTTGTTTTTAAATGTTTATTGACTTACATAGTTGGGTGCTCAAAAAAGCAGAACCTTTAGTTTTCCCTTTAGTTTTTCTTTCTGTATTTCTTTAGTAAGGCAAACTGTCATTTAAAAGTCCTAGCCAGTTATATAAATAATAATGAAGAAAAAGTCATCTTGGAGAAGATCTCCTTGGTTTTGGGGAGAATCAACTAAGGGTGATATACAAAAAAACTCCTTACATTAAAACAAAAATTAATTTAACATTGGTTCTGAGGATATGCTGGAAGTTTTATCCTGGGAAACATACATACAAGTTTTTTTTGTTTTGTTTTGTTTTTCCATGACAAATATGCCCCAACCCACAACCCTTGTATATATGCACAAGATTACGGGGGAGGATGAGGTTATTAAAATAGTAACTGTAATTAAAATGGTTTTGGTACGGTTTGGGTGTGTCCCCACCCAAAATCTTATCTTGAACTGTAATCCCCATAATCACCATAATTCCCAAGTGTCTAGGGAGTGACAAGGTGGAGGCAACTGAATCGTGGGGGCGGCTTCCTCCAAGCTGTTCTCATGATAGTGAGTCAGTTTTCACCAGATCCAATGGTTTTATAAGTGTTTGGTAGTTCCACCTGTGTGCATTCTCCTTCCTGATACCCTGTGAAGAAGGTGCTTTGCTTCGCCTTCGCCTTCCACCATGACGGTAAGTTTCTTGAGGCCTCCCGAGACATGCTGAACTGTGAGTCGGTCAACTAAGCCTCTTTCCTTTATAAATTACCCAGTCTCAGGCAATTCTTTATAGCAATGTGAAAATGGACTAATATACAACTGAAGTTATTTGGTAAAACAAGCTTCAAGATCCCTCTTTTCATCTCTCACTGAAGGTAAGATCACCATGGCTGAAGTGGGTTGGATTTATCCTGAGTCAGATTTATGCTCTTGCTCTGTATGGTTCATGCCTTTACAAACAGTTTTTAAATTAAAGCCTAAAGTCATCCCAATTTTTCTTTCTGAATGATTTACCCTCCTAGAAGAAATGTTTTCAGCTAACTTGTAATTATCCATTTTTATGATGTAGCATAGTGTTTTGGAAAACATACTAGTTTCAAATCAGCCATGAACCAGCTAGCTGCATGATGTAGGACAGATTCCTTAAAATTTGTAAGATCTAGTTACCTCACTTATAAAATGAAGCCTTTGTACAAGGTCATTCCAATGTCTCGTGCTCAGTGATTCCACAAAAAGACCAAACTGCATATCTGCCCCACAACTCTGGAGGCAAAGAGTAAGATGGTCAAAAGTAGAACTCTAGCAAGGTATAGTAAGAGAAGCAGGAGGAGTTGTTTGTAGAGTAAACACCACACAGTTTTATTTTGAGACCATGTTATTCTCAGATTACATGTTTTTAAAAATTGCTTTAGTTGAAAAATTTTATAAACTGTTGGCCAACAAATTTTTAACCCACAATAATAACTCTCTGCCTACTATTCTATGTACCCCAGTCCCAGTGTGAACATTTCATTGCAATCAAGTCCTAAGAGAAAACATCAGAAAGGCTTTAAGATAATACCTTATAACAGCAGGTTCATTTATCTGGGTACTTGAACACAATGAAGATACATTATTCTCTCACTGTATAGGATACCTGTAAATAACCAAAGCCCAGTGAACTTTATGGCAGAAAATAATTTAAAGTAATTAGGATTTTTTTAAAAGGAAAGGGAAATAGAGTTATGAGAAGAGAGATTTGGGATTAATACAGCAAAGGAGAAGGATTAACTCTAGTTTTGTATTCATTACCCAGAAAGAAGTCTTTGGACCATTTTTGTGCAGCATGGGAATTTCATATGCAGAGAGGACCCGAGGAATTTCATATGCAGTGAAACATCACCTTTTTGCATTTAACCGAAATTGATGTTCATATTAAATCTATTTTATGTGGGAATGAGTAAAAAATTGATGATTTAAAAAATTAGAAACTACAATTTTCTACAATATTTTTGTACTGAAAAAAATTAGACTGCAGTTCAAATGCTAAAAACTGGCTAATGACTAATAAATATTGGACACACATATGATGAATTATTTTGCATGCTTTAAATATTATGCTTATGAAGAGTCTGTAACACTATACAGAAAATCTTTTACTTTATTAAGTGAAAAAGCAAAATGTGACTTTTTATATAAAATATTATCCCAACATAAAAAAATATAAGAAATGTTCTTACTATAATGTCGTTAGTTGGATTTTGAATCATTCATTCATTCTTCTTTATGTATTTTTTATAATATCCCATTTTTTCCAAATGGGTCTATAGTATTTTAATTTGTAATTGGAAAACTAAATACTTAATTTGAAAACCTTTTTGTGTATAATCTGATTAAGTCTTGGAATATATAAGGAGCCTCTTAGATTGTTTTGGAAAGAACAGTTATTCATAAAGGCAAATAATTAATCAGAAGATATCTAGTAGCAATAAAACTGCTGAAAGCAGAAATACTCTCTTTTTTTTTTTTTTTGAAAGGGTAAAATTAGAAAACGATTATTACAGGATCTCATATTGTTGGTGATAGTGTGAAAGTTTAGTCTCCTGGCTTTCCCACCCCTCAGCGAGCAGAAATTATTTTCTTCCTTATAGAAAAAGATAAAGCAGGGCCAAGTAGAGAATGATATTCCTAAGCATCAGCTGGTAGAGCAAACGCACAAAAGCAATAGCAAGCAAAACAAAACAAATATACAAAAAACTCCTTACATTAAAACAAAAATTAATTTAGTGCCTGCAGCAAAGGAAAACTCTTTGCCCCTTTTCAACTACCTCTTTTCTGTTTGCATTTGACACCTCTCTTTGCCTGGTCTTCAGTAAGCACTTGAATGCTACTCATTAATTTCAAGGCTAAATCCTCACCCTTTTGCTTTTCTTTCTCTATAATCTCTGTCTCAGAGATATTGTTCATTCTCATAGCTTAACTTTTTCACCTTATATTGATAGCTCCCTATTTTATATTCTAAGAACTTCTTATCTATCTTTCCAACTTTCTGCTGCGTATTTTCACTTAATGTCTTTAAAGTCATCTCTAACTCAATATGTTTACAACCGAACTCACCCAAATTTCACATGTTTAGGAACCACCTCCTGCTTTCGGCACTCAGAATGGTAAGAGTGTTCTTTTATTGTATCTTCTTCTTCACGATCCATATTAGATCTGGGACAAATTTCTGATTTAGCCTTCATAACAACATTTACTTTCCATCTCTACTCTCATCTTTTTGGTTCAGGTTCCTGTCATCTCATTGTTGGTGACAGTTTGGAAACATGAAAACATATTCTGAATGTAGTATGAAGTTCTCAGTTTGAGGCTAACTTGTGTTTCCACTGGGATTCAGACTTGTCAGAGTTGAATTCCACAGGAATCCATTTGCATAAAATAATTTTTATGTGAAAGAGCTTCTGTAAAGGAACTTGTACAAGGGGAGGGGAGATGAAGGCAGAGGTTGGAGAGGGACAGTGTATTTCCTGTTTCCCATTGTGATGTCTGGAAGAGGTGCTGCAGGGCAGCTGTTGTCACGACGGGCTCTGTAGGAATAAGAATGTCTGTTTCTGCTTCTATGAAGAGCAATGCCACTTGAAGAAGTTTTTCTACTCTTTTGAGAAGACTGCAAAGACACAGTGTCAGTCAGCACGTCACCTGTAGAGGGTCGTGATTGCAAATTGTCCAGGTTCTTGGTGTTTCGAACAAAGAGTTGGAAAAATGCCCAGCAAAGCAAAGAAAGAATGAAGCAACAAAAGGATGAAAGCAGGGATTTATTGAAAATGAAAGTACACTCCACTGTGTGGGATCGGGCTGAGCAGTGGCTCTAGGGCCAGGATACAGAATCTTCTTGGGTTCAAATACTCCCTAGAAGTTTTCCATTGGCCACTTCATGCTCACCTCATGTCAATGAAATGGTAGCCTGCAACCAGTCTGATTGGTTGCAGAAAGCAGTCAACCAAAGCCTGAAGTGAAGTTACAAAGGTCACACTCCTGCGGCAAACATCTGATTTGTTGCCAATCAGAGACTAGGGTGAAGTTACAAAGTTATACTTCCATGCAAACAAAGACTCCACTCACAATCAGTCTGACTGGTTGTGGACAGCAACCATTCAGAAGCTGGAGTGAAGTTACAAACTTGCAAAGGAAGACTGGACCTGCAATCAGTCTGATTTGTTGCGGACAGACAATTTCTCATCTGCCTGCAGAAAAGGTCAAAGGCAGAAGCCTCTGGTCCTTCCATTACTTAGGCGTGGAAAGTTAGGGTTTTCCTTTCAATTTAGTTCTAAGAAGTCGGCATGAAACAGCCGACAGACCCTATTCTACAGACCCTATCCCTCTGCCTACAGACCCTATTCTCCTGCCTCAAGCATACAACCTTTATTTCCAGCTAAATTCCTAGCTAAAAATTTCTAGCAAAATTCCTAGAAATAAGTGAATTAAATGGAGACAAAATGAAGCAATACAAAGATATGTGATGGGAAGAGGGCAGATCTTACAAAAGACACATTATATTCCAGAATGACAATGGTAAATATTACACAAACATGTACGATTGATGAAAATATAAGAAAATTTATTGGAGAAAGGATAATCTTTTCAATAGGAAAATGAAACCTGACCTAACTTTCACCTTATTCAAAAATAAACTTAAATATGTTATAATCTATATGTAAATCTAAAACTATGAAACTTTTTGGAGAAAATCTTCCTGAACTGGAATTGGGCAAAGAGTTTTAAGACATGGTGCCGAAAAATGACAGAATTGATAAATCAAACTTCATCAAAATAAAAAACTTTTGCTTTGTGAAAGTAATTGTAAAGAGAATGAAAATACCAGCAATAGGCCAGGATAAAATGTTTGCAAAAAATATATCTGACAATAGACTTGTATCCAGAATATATAAAGAACTCTCAAAATTCAAGACTTGTAATATAAACAATCCAGTTAAATATGTCAAAATATTTGAACAGACACTTCACCATAAGATGTAATGATGACAAGCACATGGAAAGCTATTCAGTGTTATAAGCCATTAAAGAAATAGAAAGTAAGACCTCTATAATACAACTACACATGTAAAAGAATGGCTAAAAGATTTAAAAAAACACACTACCAACTTCTGGCAAGGATGCAGAACAACTGGAATTATCACATTGGGAAAGAAAAAAGGTACAGCCACTGGAAAACAGTTTGGCAGTTTCTTATAAAATTAAACATACGCTCACTATATGACATGGAAACCTCATTCTTTGCTATTTATCCAAATAGAATGAAAATTTATGTTCACACAAAACCCAATAGGCTAATGTTTCTAGCACCTCTATTCATAATTACCAAAAACTGTAGCCAACCCAAATCTCCTTCAATGATGAACAAACAACAAGAGATACATCCATACAATGAAATAACATTCAGCATTATAACGGACAAACTGTTGATTGACTCAGCAGCTTGGATGCCTCTCAATAGTATCAAGCTAAGTGTAAGAAGACAATTTCAAAAGGTCGCATACTGTATGATTCCATTTACATTATAGTCTTGAAAAGAGAAGACTACAGTAGTAGAGAATAGATCAGTAATTGTTAGGACTAGGGGTGAATGAGGGTTGTGACTGAAGGGATAGAATAAAAGAGTTTTTTAGATGATCAAATGGTTCTGTATCCTAACTGTGGTGCTGGTTACACAAATGAATACTTGCTAAATTTATAGAATTGCACAAACACAAAAGTCAACTTTCCTATGTGATAATTTCAAAAAACTTAATTTAAAATTTAAAAAATTATTTTCTGGTGGATTTTAGCAGTTCACAATCTTAATAATGAAGCTATGGGTATTAAAACTCTATTGTAATATTACCAATATGCATATATCCTCATAAATGATGTCTTTGCTTTTTTTTTTTTAAAGGCTGAGAGGCTAAGATTAATTTTGGTGAAAACTCAGCAAGAAAATTGGAATAAAATCAGAAAACCCATTACAGAGGAAGTAACCCAAATATGTAATTTAAGGCAAAAAAAGTACTGAGAGGTGTAATTCCAACTCCTCTTTTAAGAGATTGGACTATGCTAAAGTAAAGCACTCACCTGTCATCCAAATTAAGGTGAATTTGGATATTTTGGTTGGAAGAGAGATTTGGAGTGCTTAAATGCTCTGCATCACACAAAGCAGAAGGTTTTAAAATGTTGAGGAGAGACAACATAGGGAGCCTGAACTTCTATGTCTTCTTCACTCAGCAGTAATGAGGTGTGCTGCTCCTTCCCTGCTGGGGTGGTGTCAGAGGAGGCCACGTTGAGTGTCAGGACTTATACTACCAGCCAGTAACAATAAGACCGTCCCTCTCATAGTGTCATTGGAAGTCAGTGGAGGTCACACAGGAGTGGTAACAAGGCACACCTACCCCTCCCAGCCAGGATGGTTTAAGTGGAAGCCTAGTGAAAAACTTTAACTTCCATCCTCACTCATCAGTAATAAGAATATTGACCTCCCTTCAGTTGTCAGTGGAAACAAAGTGGTTAACCTGGGTTTTTGTCCCTACTTGGCATTAATGAGGTGGCACATCTTCTGCAACAGCAGTATCAGAGAAAGCCAGCAAAGGCAGAATATTTTTTAAAAGATCCAAAGTCTCATAACATAATACAAAATATCTATGTTTCAACAGATAATCATTAATCTTATGAAGAACCAGGAATATCTCAAACTGAATGATAAAAGGCAATCAACAGATACCAATATCAAGATGATACAAATGTTAGAATTAGCTGAAAGATTTTAAAGCAGCCATCCATAAAAATGCTTCATGAGCAATTATGCACATGCTTAAAACCAAGAATAGAAAATCTTAGCAGATAAATAGAAAGTCTCAGCAAAAAAAAAAAAAAAAAAAAAAAAAGAAGAAGAAGAAGAAGATATAAGTTAGAACCAGATGAAAATTGAAAATTTTAGAATTGAAAAAAAAGTCAATGTATGTGCTCAACACTAGACAGGAGGGAACAGAGGAAAGAATCAGTGAATTGGATGATTAAAAAATAGAAATTATCTAGTCTGAAAAACAGATGAAATAGACAGAAAAGAATCAATAGAGCTTCAAGGACCTGGGAGAATATGACAAAGGAGGTATCATTTGTGTAACAGATTTCCTGGAACCAAAGGAGAAAGAGGACAGAGCTGAAAGAATTCTTTGAATTCTTTCAAAGTATTCAAAGAATTAAAGGCTGAGAACTTCCCAAATTTGGCAAAAGACATAAAGCTACATATTCAAGGACTTGAGAGAACCTGAAACAAGATAAATTAAAACTAATTCACACGAAGATGCATCATAGTCCAACTTCTGAAAGCTATAGAAAAAGGAAAATTTTCAAAAGCAGTTACAGAAACAACAAATTACCTATACCAAAAACAAACAAACAAAAAAACAACCAACCAAACATAAGAACTCAAATGGAGAGAATTTCTGATCAGAAACCACAAAGTTACAAGGAAACAATACAACACTTTTAAAGTACTGAACAAAACAACTCAGAATTCTATATCCAGCAAAAATACCCCTCAGGAATGAAAGGGAAAACAAGACACTATCAGATGAAAGAAAATTAAGAATTTGTTGGCAGCAGACTTACCCTAAAAGAATGGCCAATAGAAGTTCTTTCTGAACGTCCGTGTCCACTCCACCCAGCAGTAATGAGGTGCCCAGCTCCACCCCTGCCGGGACGGAGTCAGAAGAGGCTGAGTTACATGTCAGGACTTATATTGCCAGCCAGTAGTAATAAGACCACCGACTCATAGGGTCAGTGGAAGTCACATAGGAATGGCAATGAGACATACCTCTCCCTCCCAGACAGGAATGTTCTCTTAAAAAGAAAACAGTTCCAGAAAGAAGCTTGAAATATCAGGGAGGAAGAAAGAAAATTGAATGTGAAAATAGAGGTAAATGAAATAGATTTTCCTTCTCTGGAGTTTTAAAAATTATGTTTGGTTAAAACAAAAATTCAAAAATTAAAACTGTTAGTGCTATAAGGGTTGACGTGGTTTTAAATTTGTGTAGAGGAAGTATTTAAGACAAGTATGTTATAAAAGAAGGAGGATAAAAGTATATAAATGGAGGTAAGGTTTCTACTGTTTACTCAAACTGCTGAATTGATGACACCTATAGATTATGATAAATTTTGGATATATAATATAACACTTAGCACAACCACTAAAAATCTATACCAAAATATACATCTAAAATGAAACAGAAAAATCAAAATGGAATTTGAAAATATATCCATGTTGCCCGTAGGAAGGCATAAAAAAGAGAAACAACAACCAAAATAAAAAACCAGAAAAAATAGAAAACAAGAAATAAAATAGCAGATTTAAGTCTTAGCATGTAAATAATTACATACAATATAAATGGTCTAGGTATACCAAATCAAAACAGATTGCAGAGTAGATGTCATAACATGACCTAAATATATGCTGTCTAGTAGAAATTAACTTTAAATATAGGCAGGTAGAAAATAAACTAATGGGAAATAATAATCATGCAAGCATTAATTAAAAGAAACCGTAGGGAGTATATTAATATCAGTTAAGGTAGGCTTCTGAGAAAAGAAATTGAACAGAGAAAAAGAGAGACATAATACGATGATAATCCTACCGCTAACATTATACTTAATAATGAAAGACTGACTGCTTTACCTGTAAGTTTGAAAATAAGGTAAATATGTCCACTTCCTTTTATTAACACAATGCTGTAACTAGCAAGCACAATAAGGCAGTAAGAGGAAATAAAAAGCATACAGATTGGGAGAAAAAGAAATAAAATGTCTCTCTTTGCAGAAGACATAATTGTCTATGTAGAAATTCCAAGGAGTCTACAAAAATCTCTTAGAACTAATAAGTGAGTTCAGTCAGATCATAAAATATAACATATACCTACAAAAATCAATTGTATTTCTATATGCTAGTAATGAACACATGGGCACTGAAATTAGTACCAAAAGGCCATTTACAACTGGAAAAACAGTGAAACAGCTGTAGGTATAACAAAATATGTATAGGACTTATATACTCAAAGCTATAAATGCTGATTAAAAAAATTAAAGATCAAAGTAAGTGATGAGGTATATGTGTTTATGGATTGGAAGACTCACATAGTGAATACATCGTCCCAAACTGATATATACATATAATGTAATTTCTATCAATATCTCAGAATTTTTTTGTAGATATAGAAAAGATTATTCTAAACTTTATATGGAAAAGCTAAGGAACTAGAATAGTTAAAATAATATAGGAAAGGAGGAATAAAGTGAAGAAATAAGTCTACCAAATTTTAAGGCTTATTATATATTTATAATAATAAAGACTGTTAGGTATTGGTAGAAGGATAGATAAACAGATCAATAGGGCAGAATGATAAACTAAAATAGTCACAAATATATCCTACTTATTTTTCAGAGAGATTACAAAGTAATCTGATGGAGAAAGATAGCCTGTTCAACAATTTTTTTTTTTAACATCCTAATGTCTTTTAATACAGAAAAGGGCACTGTATCGACTTAACACAATCAATTTTCAAATGGATATTTGTTTTTTATTATTTTTCTTTTTTTAAAAATTTATTTATTATTATTATACTTTAAGTTGTACGGTACATGTGCATAACGTGCAGGTTTGTTACATATGTATACTTGTGCCATGTTGGTGTGCTGCACCCATCAACTTGTCATTTACATCAGGTATAACTCCCAATGCAATCCCTCCCCCCTCCCCCCTCCCCATGATAGGCCCCTGTGTGTGATGTTCCCCTTCCTGAGTCCAAGTGATCTCATTGTTCAGTTCCCACCTATGAGTGAGAACATGCGGTGTTTGGTTTTCTGTTCTTGTGATAGATTGCTAAGAATGATGGTTTCCAGCTGCATCCATGTCCCTACAAAGGACACAAACTCATCCTTTTTGATGGCTGCATAGTATTCCATGGTGTATATGTGCCACATTTTCTTAATCCAATCTGTAACTGATGGACATTTGGGTTGATTCCAAGTCTTTGCTATTGTGAATAGTGCTGCAATAAACATACGAGTGCATGTGTCTTTATAGCAGCATAATTTATAATCCTTTGGGTATATACCCAGTAATGGGATGGCTGGGTCATATGGTACATATAGTTCTAGATCCTTGAGGAATCGCCATAGTGTTTTCCATAATGGTTGAACTAGTTTACAATCCCACCAACAGTGTAAAAGTGTTCCTATTTCTCCACATCCTCTCCAGCACCTGTTGTTTCCTGACTTTTTAATGATCGCCATTCTAACTGGTGTGAGATGGTATCTCATTGTGGTTTTGATTTGCATTTCTCTGATGGCCAGTGATGATGAGCATTTTTTCATGTGTCTGTTGGCTGTATGAATGTCTTCTTTTGAGAAATGTCTGTTCATATCCTTTGCCCACTTTTTGATGGGGTTGTTTGTTTTTTTCTTTTAAATTTGTTTGAGTTCTTTGTAGGTTCTGGATATTAGCCCTTTGTCAGATGAGTAGATTGCAAAAATTTTCTCCCATTCTGTAGGTTGCCTGTTCACTCTGATGGTAGTTTCTTTTGCTGCGCAGAAGCTCTTTAGTTTAATGAGATCCCATTTGTCAATTTTGGCTTTTGCTGCCATTGCTTTTGGTGTTTTAGACATGAAGTCTTTGCCCATGCCTATGTCCTGAATGGTACTACCTAGGTTTTCCTCTAGGATTTTTATGGTATTAGGTCTAACATTTAAGTCTCTAATCCATCTTGAATTAATTTTCGTATAAGGAGTAAGGAAAGGATCCAGTTTCAGCTTTCTACTTATGGCTAGCCAATTTTCCCAGCACCATTTATTAAATAGGGAATCCTTTCCCCATTTCTTGTTTCTCTCAGGTTTGTCAAAGATCAGATGGCTGTAGATGTGTGGTATTATTTCTGAGGACTCTGTTCTGTTCCATTGGTCTATATCTCTGTTTTGGTACCAGTACCATGCTGTTTTGGTTACTGTAGCCTTGTAGTATAGTTTGAAGTCAGGTAGCGTGATGCCTCCAGCTTTGTTCTTTTGACTTAGGATTGTCTTGGAGATGCGGGCTCTTTTTTGGTTCCATATGAACTTTAAAGCAGTTTTTTCCAAATCTGTGAAGAAACTCATTGGTAGCTTGATGGGGATGGCATTGAATCTATAAATTACCTTGGGCAGTATGGCCATTTTCACGATATTGATTCTTCCTATCCATGAGCATGGTATGTTCTTCCATTTGTTTGTGTCCTGTTTTATTTCACTGAGCAGTGGTTTGTAGTTCTCCTTGAAGAGGTCCTTTATATCCCTTGTAAGTTGGATTCCTAGGTATTTTATTTTCTTTGAAGCAATTGTGAATGGAAGTTTATTCCTGATTTGGCTCTCTGTTTGTCTGTTACTGGTGTATAAGAATGCTTGTGATTTTTGCACATTAATTTTGTATCCTGAGACTTTGCTGAAGTTGCTTATCAGCTTAAGGAGATTTTGGGCTGAGACAATGGGATTTTCTAAATATACAATCATGTCATCTGCAAACAGGGACAGTTTGACTTCTTCTTTTCCTAACTGAATACCCTTGATTTCTTTCTCTTGCCTAATTGCCCTAGCCAGAACTTCCAATACTATGTTGAATAGGAGTGGTGAGAGAGGGTATCCCTGTCTTGTGCCAGTTTTCAAAGGGAATTTTTCCAGTTTTTGCCCATTCAGTATGATATTGGCTGTGGGTTTGTCATAAATAGCTCTTATTATTTTGAGGTACGTTCCATCAATACCGAATTTATTGAGCGTTTTTAGCATGAAGGGCTGTTGAATTTTGTCAAAAGCCTTTTCTGCATCTATTGAGATAATCATGTGGTTTTTGTCTTTGGTTCTCTTTATATGCTGGATTATGTTTATTGATTTGTGAATGTTGAACCAGCCTTGCATCCCAGGGATGAAGCCCACTTGATCATGGTGGATAAGCTTTTTGATGTGCTGCTGAATCCAGTTTGCCAGTATTTTATTGAGGATTTTTGCATCGATGTTCATCAGGGATATTGGTCTAAAATTCTCTTTTTTTGTTGTGTCTCTGCCAGGCTTTGGTATCAGGATGATGTTGGCCTCATAAAATGAGTTAGGGAGGATTCCCTCTTTTTCTATTGATTGGAATAATTTCAGAAGGAATGGTACCAACTCCTCCTTGTACCTCTGGTAGAATTCAGCTGTGAATCCATCTGGTCCTGGACTTTTTTGGTTGGTAGCCTATTAATTATTGCCTCAATTTCAGAGCCTGCTATTGGTCTATTCAGGGATTCAACTTCTTCCTGGTTTAGTCTTGGGAGAGTGTAAGTGTCCAGGAAATTTTCCATTTCTTCTAGATTTTCCAGTTTATTTGCGTAGAGGTGTTTATAGTATTCTCTGATGGTAGTTTGTATTTCTGTGGGGTCGGTGGTGATATCCCCTTTATCATTTTTAATTGCGTCGATTTGATTCTTCTCTCTTTTCTTCTTTATTAGTCTTGCTAGTGGTCTGTCAATTTTGTTGATCTTTTCAAAAAACCAACTCCTGGATTCATTGATTTTTTGGAGAGTTTTTTGTGTCTCTATCTCCTTCAGTTCTGCTCTGATCTTAGTTATTTCTAGCCTTCTGCTAGCTTTCGAATGTGTTTGCTCTTGCTTCTCTAGTTCTTTTAATTGCGAAGTTAGAGTGTCAATTTTAGATCTTTCCTGCTTTCTCTTGTGGGCATTTAGTGCTATAAATTTCCCTCTACACACCGCTTTCAATGTGTCCCAGAGATTCTGGTATGTTGTATCTTTGTTCTCATTGGTTTCAAAGAACATCTTTATTTCTGCCTTCATTTCGTTATGTACCCAGTAGTCATTCAGGAGCAGGTTGTTCAGTTTCCAAGTAGTTGAGCGGTTTTGATTGAGTTTCTTAGTCCTGACTTCTAGTTTGATTGCACTGTGGTCTGAGAGACAGTTTGTTATAATTTCTGTTCTTGTACGTTTGCTGAGGAGTGCTTTACTTCCAATTACGTGGTCAATTTTGGAGTAAGTGCGATGTGGTGCTGAGTAGAATGTATATTCTGTTGATTTGGGGTGGAGAGTTCTATAGATGTCTATTAGGTCTGCTTGCTGCAGAGATGAGTTCAATTCCTGGATATCCTTGTTAACTTTCTGTCTCGTTGATCTGTCTAATGTTGACAGTGGAGTGTTGAAGTCTACCATTATTATTGTATGGGAGTCTAAGTCTCTTTGTAAGTCTCTAAGGACTTGCTTTATGAATCTGGGTGCTCCTGTATTGGGTGCATATATATTTAGGATAGTTAGCTCTTCCTGTTGAATTGATCACTTTACCATTATGTAATGGCCTTCTTTGTCTCTTTTGATCTTTGATGGTTTAAAGTCTGTTTTATCAGAGACTAGTATTGCAACCCCCGCTTTTTTTTGTTCTCCATTTTCTTGGTAAGTCTTCCTCCATCCCTTCATTTTGAGCCTATGTATGTCTCTGCATGTGAGATGGGTCTCCTGAATACAGCAGACTGATGGGTCTTGACTCTTTATCCAGTTTGCCAGTCTGTGTCTTTTAATTGGAGCATTTAGTCCATTTACATTTAAGGTTAAGATTGTTATGTGTGAACTTGATCCTGCCATTATGATATTAACTGGTTATTTTGCTCGTTAGTTGATGCAGTTTCTTCCTAGCCTCGATGGTCTTTACATTTTGGCATGTTTTTGCAATAGCAGTACCGGTTGTTCCTTTCCATGTTGAGTGCTTCCTTCAGGGTCTCTTGTAAGGCAGGCCTAGTGGTGACAAAATCTCTAAGCATTTGCTTATCTGTAAAGGATTTTATTTCTCCTTCACTTATGAAACTTAGTTTGGCTGGATATGAAATTCTGGGTTTAAAATTCTTTTCTTTAAGAATGTTGAATATTGGCCCCCACTCTCTTCTGGCTTGTAGAGTTTCTGCTGAGAGATCTGCTGTTAGTCTGATGGGCTTCCCTTTGTGGGTAACCCGACCTTTCTCTCTGGCTGCCCTTAAGATTTTTTCCTTCATTTCAACTTTGGTGAATCTGGCAATTATGTGTCTTGGAGTTGCTCTTCTCGAGGAGTATCTTTGTGGCATTCTCTGTATTTCCTGGATTTGAATGTTGGCCTGCCCTACTAGGTTGGGGAAGTTCTCCTGGATGATATCCTGAAGAGTGTTTTCCAACTTGGTTCCATTTTCCCCCTCCCTTCCAGGCACCCCCATCAGACGTAGATTTGGTCTTTTTACATAATCCCATACTTCTTGCAGGCTTTGTTCATTTCTTTTTCTTCTTTTTTCTTTTGGTTTCTCTTCTCGCTTCATTTCATTCATTTGATCCTCAATCGCAGATACTCTTTCTTCCAGTTGATCGAGTCGGTTACTGAAGCTTGTGCATTTGTCACGTATTTCTCGTGTCATGGTTTTCATCTCTTTCATTTCGTTTATGACCTTCTCTGCATTAATTACTCTAGCCATCAATTCTTCCACTTTTTTTTCAAGATTTTTAGTTTCTTTGCACTGGGTACGTAATTCCTCCTTTAGCTCTGAGAAATTTGATGGACTGAAGCCTTCTTCTCTCATCTTGTCAAAGTCATTCTCCGTCCAGCTTTGATCCGTTGCTGGCGATGAGCTGCGCTCCTTTGCCGGGGGAGATGCGCTCTTATTTTTTGAATTTCCAGCTTTTCTGCCCTGCTTTTTCCCCATCTTTGTGGTTTTATCTGCCTCTGGTATTTGATGATGGTGATGTACTGATGGGGTTTTGGTGTAGGTGTCCTTCCTGTTTGATAGTTTTCCTTCTAACAGTCAGGACCCTCAGCTGTAGGTCTGTTGGAGATTGCTTGAGGTCCACTCCAGACCCCGTTTGCCTGGGTATCAGCAGCAGAGGCTGCAGAAGATAGAATATTTCTGAACAGCGAGTGTACCTGTCTGATTCTTGCTTTGGAAGCTTCCTCTCAGGGGTGTACTCCACCCTGTGAGGTGTGGGGTGTCAGACTGCCCCTAGTGGGGGATGTCTCCCAGTTAGGCTACTCAGGGGTCAGGGACCCACTTGAGCAGGGAGTCTGTCCCTTCTCAGATCTCAACCTCCATGTTGGGAGATCCACTGCTCTCTTCAAAGCTGTCAGACAGAGTCGTTTGCATCTGCAGAGGTTTCGGCTGTGTTTGTTATTGCCCTGTCCCCAGAGGTGGAGTCTACAGAGACAGGCAGGTTTCCTTGAGCTGCTGTGAGCTCCACCCAGTTCGAGCTTCCCAGCAGCTTTGTTTACCTACTTAAGCCTCAGCAATGGCGGGCGCCCCTCCCCCAGCCTCGCTGCTGCCTTGCCGGTAGATCACAGACTGCTGTGCTAGCAATGAGGGAGGCTCCGTGGGTGTGGGACCCTCCCGGCCAGGTGTGGGATATGATCTCCTGGTGTGCCTGTTTGCTTAAAGTGCAGTATTGGGGTGGGAGTTACCCGATTTTCCAGGTGTTGTGTGTCTCAGTTCCCCTGGCTAGGAAAAGGGATTCCCTTCCCCCTTGTGCTTCCCAGGTGAGGCGATGCCTCGCCTTGCTTCAGCTCTCGCTGGTCGGGCTGCAGCAGCTGACCAGCACCGATCGTCCAGCACTCCCCAGTGAGATGAACCCAGTACCTCAGTTGAAAATGCAGAAATCACCGGTCTTCTGTGTCGCTCGCGCTGGGAGTTGGAGACTGGAGCTGTTCCTATTCGGCCATCTTGCTCCGCCCCTCCCTGTTCAACAATTAATGATGCTGGAGCACTTAGAGATTCACAGGCAATAATAATAATGATAATAATAATAATAAAGTTCAATGTAAGTCTCACATCTTAAATAAAAGTAAGTCAAAGTAGACTACATACATAAGTATAGGCAGAGTTCTTTACACTAAAATTATGATCTATGAAAAAATATGATACATTGAGTTTCATTATAATTTAAAACTTTGTCAAAATTTAAAATGTTTAGCAACTTATTACTTATAATACTGAATAGGATTCCATTGTGTGGGTGTTCAACAGCTTATTTACCTACTCGCTTATTGAAGGACTTCTTGGTTGACTAAAATTTTTAGAAACTATGAAGAAGCTGCTATAAACTTTTGTATGCAGGTTTCTTTGTGGACAAAAGTTTTTCATTGTTTAGATAAACACCAAGGAGTGTGGTTACTGGATCATATGGCAAGAATATGTTTATCTTTGTGTAAAACTGTCCAACTCTCTTCCAAAGTAGTTATACCATGTTGCATCCCAACCCTTAATGACTGAGAATTCCTCCTGAACCACATCTTCACCAGCAATTGGAGTTGTCAGTGTTTTAAATTTTAGCCATTCTAACATATGGTGGTATTTCATTGTTATTTTAACTTTCACTTTCCTAATAAGAAATGAACATTTATTCATGTGCTTACTTGCTATCTATAGATTTATTATTATTATTATTATTTTTGAGACAGAGTCTCGCTCTGTCACCCAGGCTGTAGTGCAGTGGCGTGATCTCGGCTCACTGCAGCCTCCGTCTCCTGGGTTCACGCCATTCTCTTGCCTCAGCCTCCCAAGTAGCTGGGACTACAGATACCCGCCACCAAGCCTGGCTAATGTTTTGTATTTTTAGTAGGGACGGGGTTTCACCCTGTTAGCCAGGATGGTCTCGATCTCCTGACCTCGTGATCCACCCGCCTCGGCCTCCCAAAGTGTATCTATAGATTTTTGATGAGGTTTCTGTTCAGTTCTTTGGCTCATTTTTAAATTGCGTTACTTGTTTTGCTATTATTGAGTTGTAAGAGTTCTTTGTACATTTTGGATACAAGTTCAATTTAGGTAGCTTTCAGTTCTCTAACTTTGTTCTGTTCAGTATTGTGTTGGCTATTCTAGATCCTTTATCTTTCCATAAAAGCTTTAGAAGGAGTTTGTCAATATTTAGAAAACAGCTTGCTGAGATTTTGATTAGCATTGTGTGAATCTGTAAATCCGTTGAGAAAAAATGGTATCTTAACAATACTGACTCTTTCAATCCAATAACGTGAAATATCTCAACTTGTTTAGATAATCTTTGATTTCTCTATTCAGTGTTATGTAGCTTTCTATATTAAAATTCTATACCTTTGTTTAAATTTATGTTTATTTAATTATTTGTGGTATTTATTTCTAATTTCATTTTTTCATTACCGGTGCACAGAAAAATAATTGACTTTTATATAGTGAACTTGTATTCTATTACATTACCATACTCATTAGTCCTGGAAGTTTTGTTTGTAGATTCTTTGGGGTTTATTCAATAATGTCAATTGTTAGTAAAGACAACATTAATTCTTTCTTCCAATCTATGTACCTTTTATTTCTTTTTCTTGTCTTATTGGAGAAACTAGAACTTCTGGTAGGATGTTGAATAGAAGTGCTGAGAGGGAACATCTTTGTCTTGCTCTTGATTTTAGGGAGAAAGAATTTGATTTCTCACCATTAAGTATAATGTTAGTTGTGGGTTTAAAAAATATTCTTTTTCAAGATGAAAAAGCACTTTATTCCTAATCTGGTCAGAGACTTCAAATTCCTCTACTGTCCTTGTTTTGTCTCTCCTTTTAACTTTGGGTTCCCATAAGTACTCTTCTTCAAAAAGTCTGCATCTGACACTCTCTCAGCTGTAATCCACTGTTATTATACTGGAGCCCTGTTGGTATGGTGGTAAGTTAGAGTAGAGGAAGTTTTCCATTATCTACTAATTAGTTCTCAGTCTTTTAGTTGGCCCATGTCTCAAAGCTGTGACCATCATATGCTTTTCTCCTTTAGTATATTTTCCCCAGGTCATCTCCTTTCCCTGCCTGCAGAATTGCCCATCTGTTCATTTGAAGTCCTGACCCCTGTTGATTATTTTTCCTTCTTAGTTAAGATGGAAAGGGTAAAGGTGACTGGATGGAAAGGATTCCCTTCTTCTGACCTAAGACTCTAGCAAAGTTAGTTTTCTATGAAATACAGGCTTTTGCTATGGAGAAGGATGTGAGTGTATTTCACAATGATTAATTTTCCCTTCCCCGTCCCACAGCCAAGAGGAGATCCTTTTTGAATCTTCACCATGAGAATCTGGTGAGGTTCCTGTATGCAAAATCCATGAAAGTGTGGGAGCTCCTCTAAGACTGTGATCCCCCAGGAATTTCTCACTGTCGAGCTAGTCCATACTCAGCTCCCAGCAGTTCATCAAAATTGCCATTCGAGTACTCTAGTTTATGGCTCCAGTGCCTCCTGAAAGGAGGCAGATCTCAGCTGTGTCTTAGCTATAATATCTCTTCAGATATCCAGATGGCAACCTGACTTGCAACCTCTGTTCTCTAATGGGTCCAAAAAAGTTATTGGTTTTTAGTTTGTCCAGCTTTTTCTGATTTGAAGGATGGAATGACAACTTCTAAACTCCTTTTCTTCTGATTAAACCTTCAAAAGAAGTTGTACAGATTGAACACTAACAGTAGTATCTATTCATTTCTAGTTTGGTTGAAAATAAGAAATTTAGCTAAAATTGCACAGTAACAGAAAGCCTAGAGTCTAAATTGTTCTGTGGGATAAACATTCTAAATCAAGAAATTAACAAATCCAATGAAAGACTAGAAAAATAAATTTGAAAAAATTTCCATTGTTTTCCTTCCTTCCCCCATTTCATCTTACATTTTACTTTCATCCTAAAGGCCTTTCCTCTCCCCACCTCCTATCTCCAGTTCATAGAAGTAAACTTTAGTCACTCAACTCCTCAATTCCTTTGAAAAAAGTGAGATAATTAAAAAGCTTGAGAAACAAAAGTGAAAAATTTTTGACTTTTAAGTTCCAAAAGGTATACAATAGAAATATTTGCATGCGCACTTGGAGAGCAGATTTTTTAATTTCTTAAACTAGATACAGCTCTGGGCTGGTCAAGGTCAAAGGAAGGAACACACAGGGGTGAAATTAGCAATGAAAGACTGACCAGTCTTGTCTGAACAGTGCAGGAAACTTTCTGAGAGTTTAGAACCAAGATGCAATGTCCATCTTGTTGCAGTTTAGTGAGGTTTATTGACAGCAATCAGCTGGAAGCTTATTGATCATCCAGAAGTGGCTTAGCAATTCTCCCACCCAAAATACCTTTGTAGATAGTCCCTCATGAAAGATCAAAGAAAAAAGATAAAAGCCTCTAGAATAGAAGAAAAAGAAGAGGTAGAAATAGTACAAGAGAAGAAGAGGAACATTAGAGAGAAATTGGAGCGGGGGAGTGGGGGATAAAAGAGTAAGTCCTTATATTTAGGCAAGTTGAGACAATATGGAAGCAGCTAGAAAACTCTCCTCTGAGCCACAATAATGGAACAACACAGCGTGCCTGAGGGCATGCTTTGCTGTCATTTCCAAAGAAGGCAGAAAATGTTTAAATACAGATGTGTTGGGTTATCAGGATGGAGGAATGCTGCAGGTAAACCTCAGTTGCTACACAGTATATGAAAGGAACTTCTCTTAAGCAAAGAAGAACAGTGCAATAAGGAGGATTGGGGCAAAAACCTGGGTTTCAGTAATTCTGACAATCACCAGCTATATGACTTTGACTACCTATCAGAGTTACCCATCTCTCCTCTGAGGCTTAGTTTCCTAACAGATAAAGTGCTGATGAGATAGTCTCTATGAATATCGCAGACATGTGGTGAGGGTCAGATGAAAATGCTTTATAAACTATACGCTGCTGCTGCTAACATGTTACATTAAGGGTCCACAGGCCATAAGAAGCTAGAGTAAGCTCATTTCCAGGGCAAGAGTGAAGCAGCTATTGAGGCTAGGGGTCCAGAAGCCAAATGGGGAAAAAAATGAGATGGCTTACGGATGGCAAATGAGCAAACAGGAAGAAAATCCAGAGTCTGGTGGGAGCACCGCCTATTCTGAAGCTATTTTGAGGATCATTGAAAGCCTCAAGAGTGATATCTAGAAACTGTAACATCCACTTCTAGTCTTTGATAAGAAAATTATATCACCAAAGGAAAATGTATACTCTTTCTCTGTTTTACTAAATCTATAGAATAGATCTTCCTATTTACTTAACCTAATCTACTTTTTAAAAATGTATTATTATTATTATTACTATTATTATTATTATTATTATACTTTAAGTTCTAGGGTACATGTGCACAACGTGCAGGTTTGTTACATATGTATACCTGTGGCATGCTGGTGTGCTGCACCCATCAACTCATCATTTACATCAGGTATAACTCCCAATGCCAACCCTCCCCCGTCCCCCCTCCCACCTCCCCATAATAGGCCCCAGTGTGTGGTGTTCCCCTTCCCGAGTCCAAGTGTTCTCATTGTTCAATTCCCACCTATGAATGAGAACATGCGGTGCTTGGTTTTCTGTTCTTCCAATAGTTTGCTGAGAATGATGGTTTCCAGCTGCATCCATGACCCTACAAGGGACATGAACTCATCCTTTTTTATGGCTGCATAGTATTCCATGGTGTATATGTGCCACATTTTCTTAATCCAGTCTGTCACTGATGGACATTTGGGTTGATTCCAAGTCTTTGCTATTGTGAATAGTGCCGCAATAAACATAGGTGTGCATGTGTCTTTATAGCAGCATAATTTATAACCCTTTGGGTATATCCCCAGTAATGGGATGGCTGGGTCATATGGTACATCTAGTTCTAGATCCTTGAGGAATTGCCATACTGTTTTCCACAATGATTGAACTAGTTTACAATCCCAACAACAGTGTAAAAGTGTTTCTATTTCTCCACATCCTCTCCAGCACCTGTTGTTTCCTGACTTTTTAATGATTGCCATTCTAACTGGTGTGAGATGGTATCTCATTGTGGTTTAGATTTGCATTTCTCTGATGGCCAGTGATGATGAGCATTTTTTCATGTGTCTGTTGGGTATATGCATGTCTTCTTTTGAGAAATGTCTGTCCATATCCTTTGCCCACTTTTTGATGGGGTTGTTTGTTTTTTTCTTGTAAATTTGTTTGAGTTCTTTGTAGGTTCTGGATATTAGCCCTTTGTCAGATGAGTAGATTGCAAAAATTTTCTCCCATTCTGTAGGTTGCCTGTTCACTCTGATGGTAGTTTCTTTTGCTGTGCAGAAGCTCTTTAGTTTAATTAGATCCCATTTGTCAATTTTGGCTTTTGTTGCCATTGCTTTTGGTGTTTTACACGTGAAGTCCTTGCCCATGCCTATGTCCTGAATGGTATTACCAAGGTTTTCTTCTAGGGTTTTTATGGTATTAGGTTTTTATGGTATAAAATAAAATAATTTTATATTATTATTTAAGTCTCTAATCCATCTTGAATTAATTTTTGTATAAGGAGTAAGGAAAGGATCCAGTTTCAGCTTTCTACTTATGGCTAGCCAATTTTCCCAGCACCGTTTATTAAATAGGGGAATCCTTTCTCCATTTCTTGTTTTTCTCATGTTTATCAAAGATCAGATGGCTGTAGATGTGTGGTATTATTTCTGAGGACTCTGTTCTGTTCCCTTGGTCTATATCTATGTTTTGGTATCAGTACCATGCTGTTTTGGTGACTGTAGCCTTGTAGTATAGTTTGAAGTCAGGTAGCTTGATGCCTCCAGCTTTGCTCTTTTGGCTTAGGATTGTCTTGGCAATGCGGGGTCTTTTTTGGTTCCATATGAACTTTAAAGCAGTTTTTTCCAATTCTGTGAAGAAAGTCATTGCTAGCTTAATGGGGATGACATTGAATCTATAAATTACCTTGGGCAGTATGGCCATTTTCACAATATTGATTCTTCCTATCCATGAGCATAGTATGTTCTTCCATTTGTTTGTGTCCTGTTTTATTTCACTGAGCCGTGGTTTGTAGTTCTCCCTGAAGAGGTCCTTTACATTCCTTGTCAGTTGGATTCCTAGGTATTTTATTCTCTTTGAAGCTATTATGAATGGGAGTTCATTCATGATTTGGCTCTCTGTTTGTCTGTTACTGGTGTATAAGAATGATTGTGATTTTTGCACAGTAATTTTGTATCCTGAGACTTTGCTGAAGTTGCTTATCAGCTTAAGATTTTGGGCTGATGTGGTGGGGTTTTCTAAATATACAATCATGTCATCTGCAAACAGGGACAATTTGACTTCTTATTTTCCTAACGGAATACACTTTATTTCTTTCTCTTGCCTGATTGCCCTAGCCAGAACTTCTAACACTATGTTGAATAGGAGTGGTGAGACAGGGCATCACCGTCTTGTGCCAGTTTTTGAAGGGAATGCTTCCAGTTTTTGCCCATTCAGTATGATATTGGCTGTGGGTTTGTCATAAATAGCTCTTATTATTTTGAGAGACGTTCCATCAATACCGAATTTATTGAGAGTTTTTAGCATGAAGGGCTGTTGAATTTTGTCAAAGGCCTTTTCTGCATCTATTGAGATAATCATGTGGTTTTTGTCTTTGGTTCTCTTTATATGCTGGATTATGTTTATTGATTTGTGTGTGTTGAACCAGCCTTGCATCCCAGGGATGAAGCCCACTTGATCATGGTGGATAAGCTTTTTGATGTGCTGCTGGATTCGGTTTGCCAGTATTTTATTGAGGATTTTTGCATCGATGTCCATCAGGGATATTGGTCTAAAATTCTCTTTTTTTATTGTGTCTCTGCCAGGCTTTGCTATCAGGATGATGTTGGCCTCATAAAATGAGTTAGGGAGGATTCCCTCTTTTTCTGTTGATTGGAATAGTTTCAGAAGGAATGGTACCAGCTCCTCCTTGTACCTCTGGTAGAATTTGGCCGTGAACCCGTCTGGTCCTGGACTTTTTTTGGTTGGTAGCCTATTAATTATTGCCTCAATTTCAGATTCTGCTATTGGTCTATTCAGGGATTCAACTTCCTCCTGGTTTAGTTTTGGAAAACTGTAAGTGTCCAGGAAATTATCCATTTCTTCTAGATTTTCCAGTTTATTCACGTAGAGGTGTTTATAGTATTCTCTGAATGTAGTTTGTATTTCTGTGGGGTCGGTGGTGATATCCCCTTTATCATTTTTTATTGCGTCGATTTGATTCTTCTCTCTTTTCTTCTTTATTAGTCTTGCTAGCGGTCTATCAATTTTGTTGATATTTTCAAAAAACCAGCCCCTGGTTTCACTGATTTTTTTGGAGGGTTTTTTATGTCTCTATCTCCTTTAGTTCTGCTCTGATCTTAGTTATTTCTTGCCTTCTGCCAGCTTTTGAATGTGTTTGCTCTTGCTTCTCTAGTTCTTTTGTTATGTTAGAGTGTCAATTTTAGATCTTTCCTGCTTTCTCTTGTGGGCATTTAGTGCTATAAATTTCCCTCTACACACTGCTTTAAATGTGTCCCAGAGATTCTGGTATGCTGTATTTTTGTTCTTATTGGTTTCAAAGAACATCCTTATTTCTGC
Organism: Macaca thibetana thibetana; assembly: GCF_024542745.1. Lineage (NCBI taxonomy): Eukaryota > Metazoa > Chordata > Mammalia > Primates > Cercopithecidae > Macaca > Macaca thibetana. The sequence continues at coordinate 132,028,642 of NC_065578.1, read as the reverse complement.
CTTCATTTCGTTATGCACCCAGTAGTCATTCAGGAGCAGGTTGTTCAGTTTTCATGTAGTTGAGCGGTTTTGATTGAATTTCTTAGTCCTGAGTTCTAGTTTGATTGCACTGTGATCTGAGAGAGAGTTTGTTATCATTTCTCTTCTTTTACATTTGCTGAGGAGTGCTTTACTTCCAACTATGTGGTCAATTTTGGAATAAGTGCGATGTGGTGCTGAGTAGAATGTATATTCTGTTGATTTGGGATGGAGAGTTCTGTAAATGTCTATTAGGTCTGCTTGGTGCAGAGTTGAGTTCAATTCCTGGATATCCTTGTTAACTTTCTGTCTCGTTGATCTGTCTAATGTTTACAGTGGGGTGTTGAATCTCCCATTATTATTGTATGGGAGTCTAAGTCTCTGTAAGTCTCTAAGGACTTGCTTTATGAATCTGGGTGCGTATTGGGTGCATATATATTTAGGATAGTTAGCTCTTCCTCTTGAATTGATCTCTTTACCATTATGTAATGGCCTTGTTTGTCTTTTTGATCTTTGATGGTTTAAAGTCTGTTTTATCAGAGACTAGGATTGCAACCCCTGCTTTTTTTTGTTTTCCATTTGCTTGGTAGATCTTCCTCCATCCCTTTATTTTGTGTCTATGTGTGTCTCTGCCTGTGAGATGGGTCTCCTGAGTACAGCAAACTGATGGATCTTGACTCTTTATCGAATTTGCCAGTCTGTGTCTTTTAATTGGACCATTTAGTCCATTTACATTTAGGGTTAATATTGTTAAGTGTGAACTTGATCCTGTCATTGTGATATTAGCAGGTTATTTTGCTCGTTAGTTGATGCAGTTTCTTCCTAGCATCGATGGTCTTTACATTTTGGTATGTTTTTGCAATGGCTGGTACCGGTTGTTCCTTTCCATGTTTAGTACTTCCTTCAGGGTCTCTTGTAGGGCAGGCCTGCTTGTGACAAAATCTCTAAGCATTTGCTTGGGAGATTTTTAGTTTCTTTGCACTGGGTACGTAATTGTTCCTTTAGCTCTGAGAAGTTTGATGGACGGAAGCCATCTTCTCTCAACTCATCAAAGTCATTCTCCATCCAACTTTGATCCATTGCTGTCGATGAGCTGCATTCCTTTGGAGGGGGAGATGCGCTCTTATTTTTTGAATTTCCAGCTTTTCTGCCCTGCTTTTTCCCCATCTTTGTGGTTTTATCTGCCTTTGGTCTTTGATGATGGTGATATACTGATGGGGTTTTGGTGTGAGTGTTTGTTTGTTAGTTTGTTAGTTTTTCTGTTTGTTTGTTTTCCTTCTAGCAGTCAGGACCCTCAGCTGTAAGTCTGTTGGAGATTGCTTGAGGTCCACTCCACACCTTGTTTGCCTGGGTATCAGCAGCAGAGGCTGTAGAAGATAGAATACTGCTGAATAGCGAGTGTTCCTGTCTGATTCTTGCTCTGGAAACTTCGTCTCAGTGGTGTACCCCACCATGTGAGGTGTGGGATGTCGGTCTGCACCTAGTGGATGATGTCTCCCTGTTAGGCTACTCAGGGGTCAGGAACCCACTTGAGCAGGCGGTCTGTCTGTTCTCAGATCTCAACCTCCATGTTGGGAGATCCACTGCTCTCTTCAAAGCTGTCAGACAGGGTCATTTGCATCTGAAGAGGTTTCTGCTGCTTTTTGTTTAGCTATGCCCTGTTCCCAGAGGTGGAGTCTACAGAGACAGACAGGTCTCTTTGAGCTGCTGTGGGCTCCACCCAGTTGGAGCTTCCTAGTGGCTTTGTTTACCTACTTAAGCCTCAGCAATGGCAGGTGGCCCTCCCCCAGCCTCGCTGCTGCCTTGCAGTTAGATCGCAGACTGCTGTGCTAGCAATGAGGGAGGCTCCGTGGGCATGGGACCCTCCTGGCCAGGTGTGGGATATAATCTCCTGGTGTGCCATTTGCTAAGACCCTTGGTAATGTGTAGTATTAGGGTGGGAGTTACCCGATTTTCCAGGTGTTGCGTGTGGCAGTTCCCCTGGCTAGGAAAAGGGATTCCCTTCCCCCTTGCGCTTCCCAGGTGAGGCGATGCCTCGCCCTGCTTCAGCTCTCACTGGTCGGGCTGCACCAGCTGACCAGCACTGATTGTCTGGCACTCCTCAGTGAGATGAACCTAGTACCTCAGTTGAAAATGCAGAAATCACCAGTCTTCTGTGTTGCTGGGAGCTAGTGACTGGAGCTGTTCCTATTTGGCCATCTTGCTCCAGGTCAACCTCCTTTGTTTTTAAAGTAGGAAAGTTTTCTTTTAGTGAATACTGGGAGCCCATGGTGGACTTTGGTGAAGAGCCCATTTTTACCAGTCACTTCTCACAGCTACAACATAAGGAATGGGAAGACTTGACGTCAGTAGACTAAATTCAAGCCTTAGTTCTCTCATTCATTAACTCTCTATTCCTGGTTGAGTTGCTTAAATGTTGTGACCCTCAAATTCAAGATGTCTTTGCAGGTGAATCATTAACCTCTATCTCAGTTCAGAGACCTTCAGGTTTGTATTGTGTCTCCCTACCCCCACCCAGTACAAGTGCTTAGGCTTTCCTTTGGGATTACAGATGTTCCAGAGATATATGTCTGTAGATTATTGGGGAGGAGGGAGTATGTGCCCAACTGAAATATTGAAAAGGCATTTAACATATCCTAGCCTCAGTTCTACTAGGCAGAGTGAGTGAGGTACTCATGCTTTCTAAAGTCTTAGATGGCATCCACAGAAATAAGAGTTTAAAGATTGAGTTGCTGAAGGTTTCCTTACAAAAAAGAGTAATGCACCACCATAAAGATCTCAAATCCCTCTATTACATGATCTGTCCCTTTATTGCTAATGGGGTTTAATATGTGCTTGAAGAGAGGTGAGCTGGGTGACTGGCCAAGAACCTGCATTTATAATTCTTTATTTATAATTTAAAAACATCCATTGGAACTAAAGCTTTCTTCCTTCTGTGCTTTAGTTTAGCATTCATTAGTCTACCAAAAATTAACATAGCATATATATATATGCTATGTTTATATATATTTTATATATATATATATATAGAGAGAGAGAGAGAGAGAGACAGAGAGAGAGAGAGCAGTCTCTCTGTCCACAGGCCAGACACTCGGCATAATTGACCACCGTTATTCCCAGCACCTGGCTCCAGATCTAACGCAACACAGTGTCTACTGAATTCTTGAATCTGTTTAAGTAAGGGTTAGGTTTGCTTGTGGAGCTCTAAATGCTTTTCTATGATTTGTTTTAATATTAGAGAAAATGGATACTTATGTTCCATAAAATCTTAGCTGGTTCTGCATGAATAAGACTTTACAGCTTGTGCTGTGCTGGAGATGCTCTTCCTCGTGAGTCCCCACTGGCTAGAGTAAGGGTCCCAGGTGGCCCTTTTATATAGGCCCTCTCTTGGAAAAGCCTCAGGGATGAGGTTTTGATTTATTTAGAATGTTTGAGGCCCAGAGAATGTAAATTTTGCCTAGTTTGATTTCTCTAGTACATCACTGTCTCCATTGTGAGTCGCCCTTGGGTGAGGATTTATTCTAGGAAAACAGAAAATGCCAGTCAACTGGTGCAAGTTCAAGTTCTGCCTTCACTCTTTTTTCTCTCTCAGTCCTATTATTTGTGTAATGAGAGCCTTATCCTTGTCTCCCTTGAGATTGTTCTGAGGACCTAGTGAGATAATGGTTGGGAAATTGTTTTGTGGCAAGGGGCTACAGTATGAAAGCAGTGATACTGAGCATGAATGGTGACTAAAATAGTTCCAAAAAACAGGAATGTTGAAAACATTTGATTCCATAATGTCTGACTGTTAAGCTATTCTGTTCAAACAAGATTTCTGAAAAACCTAGGTGATAAATGTTCTAAAATTCCATGGTGATGAAATGTTCTGAGTGATGCTCAGCAGGAGCTGCATAGCCTTTGGCCCCGGGAGATAGCACTACACACAGATCAAGGCAACCTTACTGTCCAGGTAACAGATTTATTTCACTGAACTTCAACATGCAAAATCCATTCTTGGCTTGATGAGATTTAGCTTTATATAGATCAGGAAAAAATATCCCGAGGCTTACATTTTTGTCATTAAATATTAAGCATACTTTGTTCATTTCTCCATCACATTGAATTATGGTGAATTCTGCATAAGCCCATCTCCCTTTCAAGACTGAAAACTATCTAAGGGATAGTACAGGGCTTATTTCAAGAGTTTTTATGTCTAGCATAGTGTCTGGCACATAGTAAAGACTTTATGAATGTTTATTGAATGACTGGTAAACATTTCATGAATGTTTACTGAATGCCTGTCAAAATCTTTACCAGCAATATTTTGCTTTTAATTTTTCAATTTTTTTTCTTGTCAGTTAGCAACTTGTCTTAGTTACTTTTAGCTACCTTATGATGTTCTTAGAGAACTTTAGATATGGTTTTATTTTTGCCATTGACCTTGTTAATCCTGAAAAATGCCTGAGTAGTTCTATTATGGTCTGGAATGCAGATACATGTGTCCTTTGGATCTCTGGTGTTTGTTTGTTTGTTTGAAGGCTTTTCTGATTAATGAGTCCACCCTTTCAGCCTAGTAGAAAGTGTGCCCTGAGACCATACTTCCACCAGGTCTGAGGCCCAGCCTAGTCACTGATTTGACAGTAAATCTTTATTCTTCCCTTGGTGCTCATCTGCATCTCAAACCCCAAATCTACACGACAGTCCTTGGACAGCCCCCACTCCATGTTCTCTCTGACAGTCTGATTCAGCTTCATCTTAAGTACATAATTATTTCTGTGTATTCTCCCCAATACCTTAGTCACATTTTCTTTTTACTCATGAGTTTTTTGGCTTGGAGTCCAAAGACCCCTTCCCCCATACGGCTTTTTAGATATCTCAGGGGAGCTAAGTATGATAAAGATGTTAAGAATTCATATGTGATGCTTCACAAACTGAATCCTAGTTCTCCTAAGTCCTGGCTAGTTCCCATGTTTAAAACTTAAAACTGACCAGGTGCAGTGGTTCACGCCTGTAATCCCAGCACTTTGGGAGGCCGAGGTGGGTGGATCACCTGAGGTCAGGAGTTCAAGACCAGCTTGGCCAACATGGAGAAACCCTGTCTCTACTAAAAATACAAAAATTAGCTGGGTGTGGTAGTGCAAGCCTGTAGTCCCAGCAACTCGGGAGGCTGAGACAGGAGAATCACTTGAACCCAGGAGGCGAAGGTTGCAGTGAGCTGAGATTGTGCCACTGCACTCCAGCCTGGGCAACAGAGCAAGACTTTGTTAAAAAAAAAAAAAGTTGGCCAGGCGCGGTTGCTCATGCCTGTAATTCCAGCACTTTGGGAGGCCGAGGCAGGCAGATCGTGAGGTCAGGAGATAGAGACCCATCCTGGCTAACATGGTGAAATCCCATCTCTACTAAAAACACAAAAAAATTAGCCGGGTATGGAGACGGGTGCCTGTAGTCCCAGCTACTGGGGAGGCTGAGGCAAGAGAATGATGTGAACCCAGGAGGCGGAGCTTGCAGTGAGCCAAGATTGCGCCACTGCACTCCAGGCTGGGAGAGAGAGCAAGACCCTGTCTCACCAAAAAAAAAAAAAAAAAAAAAAAAAAAAAAAAAAAATTAAAGCTGAGATTCCTTAATTTGGCATATGAGGCCTTCAGAATATGACCCCAACCTACCCTTCTGGTTTTATCTCCTTCAGTCCCCACTTCCTCCATGTCCTGAAGTCAGCACAACTGAATCATTTTTCGTTCCCTGATCAGTCCTTTTGTTTTGGTACCTGTAGCTACATTGTTTCTTCTCTTTGGAATTCTTTCTTATCATTCAGACAATCTCTTGTGTTTTAAAACCAGTTTACATCACAGGTCCCCTCCTCTTTAAAGACTTCCCTGACATCTCCAACAGTCTCTCTCTCTTCCCTTTTCCCTTTCTTTCTTTTTCTGAGTTCTTCTTTAATTGTTTGTAAACGCCATTTATCATAAAGAACTGAAACCATACTGTCAAATGCTTGCTTTTGCCACTAGACTTGTAGCTTCCTGGAGCCAGGCAAGGAAGCTTTTTTTATCTTTATTTCTCCAGGACCTAGCAAAGAGGCTAGTTCATAGCTCTTGCCCGTTGTGTGTTTTCTGATTTAACCAAATTTGAAAGGATCCAGGAGTATCTCAGATTGTGCCCTCAAAAGACTGCCATGATGACTGTAGAATTGCCACGATCTCTAATTAAACTGTCTATGCTCACCATATTTAATTAGCAGTTTTGCTAGAATCTAGGATAAATTAACACATCCAGGAGAGAAAATCTATTTCTCCTGGGCTATCTAATCCTGAGGTCACTCTCCCTCCCCACACAGTAACTTATTACTTGACATGTCATAAACATACTCCAATAGGGAATCCAGTTTTAAAGGGATTGTAGAAAAATATTTTAAGTGTGTCTTGGATTCCATTTTCTCAAGGGGCTTTCTATTGCCTTCATTAGGTGGAGATTCACAAAGAAACCAAAAGGTCAGTACACAATTTTCAGCCCACACTACTTTCTGACCTTTTATTTAGGCATATCTTATCCTTGTCTGTCTATTTATCCCCCAAAACACGGATAACGCTCCATCCAGTAACTTTATTTAAAGCTTCAGACTCCCAGTTTTATGAAACTGCTATTCCTCTTTTGCCTCTTATTTAAGGGGCAGGTCTCTAGGAGACAAGGGTTTGAGAGTTTACACCTCATATTCCTGCCTAGTGTGGGTGTTGACAGCCTCAGGAGAACTCTTCCTAAGTGGTCAGGAAAACTTCCCACCTACAGCCCTGCACAGAGCATCTTTGACCTCTTTGTTTCTCAGGGTATATACCACAGGGTTCAGTAGGGGAGTGATGACAGTGTAGGCCACCGAGATCAGTGGTCATGATCTCTGGTGTTCTCTGACTTGGGGCTTGAGGCAGGCAATGGAAGCCCAGCTGTAGTGGACAGTGACCACAGTAAGGTGGGAGGCACAGGTGGCAAAGCCTTCTTCCGGCCCTCAACTGAAGCAATCTTGAGGATTGTAGAGATAATGAGAACTTAAGAAATGAAAACCAGACCCAGAGATACAACAAGCTCCAGCACACTGATAATCAAAGTCAGGATTTCATTGACAGTGGTATCAATGCAGGAGAGTTTCATCTCAGGTCGGATGTCACAGAAGAAGTGGGGCACCTTTCTAGCACAGAAGGGTAACCTGCATACAGATGTCACTTGTGTTATTGCTACAATCAGCCCAATGCTGCAGGCCCCCAGGACAAGCTGGATACGCACCCTCTTGTTCATAATGACCGTGTATCTCAGGGGGTTGCAGATGGCCACATAGCAATCATATCCCATTGCTGTGAGCAGGAAGCAGTTAGTGATGCCAAGGTTACAAAAAAGAATATCCGTGTGGCACACCCTGCCAATGATATGGTCTGGTTCATACCTACGAGGCTGGAGAGCATCCTTGGGAGAATGACCAATGTATATACAGTCTCTGATGTGGACTGCATGCTCAGGAAGAAGTTCATGGGTGTGTTAAGATGATGATCTATTTGGATGATGGTCACAATGATGGTAGTGCCTGCTAGGGTTAAGATGTATAGTGCAAGGAACACTCCAAAAAGGGTGATCTGCTGTTCACGGAAGCTGGAGAAACCTTGGAAAACAAAGTCAGTGATGAGAGTAAAGTTCTCTGTTTTCATTGATTGGTTCCCAAATCTGAAGCATAAAAACACGAAAGTCACGTAGTCTCAGTAAAACAGTGGAAGCACATTTCTGAAATTGATTGAAGTTCAATAGTTCTCAGTTATAAATCTGGGGCTATATTTCCTAGTGGATTAAGTTAATCCCTGGGTTTACTTATCTTTACTTAAAATATTTTTACTCTGTGACCATCTGTTATAATTTTCCATGCATCACAGAATCATATAGTCTCACTTTTTCACTGTATAACCATGCATGCTCCTACTTCATTTCTACTCTTCCTCCCTGACATCTGGAATGACTCCTCTTTTCTCCTCTTCTTTCCTACTCTTCAGAGACAAGCGCACATTTTCAGCCCTTCATAAAACCATGTTACACTCGGAGGTCCTCATGTTTATTTGGATTATTTTTACCCCATTATTTCTGCCTCACCTCACACAAAGGCTCAGCAACTTTAAAATACCTTTTACATCTTTTCATATTTCACTAGCTCCAAATGATGCATGGATTGGGTGCTTGAAAATAATTTGTTTAGGGATGGACTAGTGATGTCTTTTCTTTTTTTTTTTTTTTTTTTTTTTTTTTTTTTTTTTTTTTTTTTTTTTTTTGAGACGGAGTCTCGCTCTGTCGCCCAGGCTGGAGTGCAGTGGCGCGATCTCGGCTCACTGCAAGCTCCGCCTCCCGGGTTCACGCCATTCTCCTGCCTCAGCCTCCCGAGTAGCTGGGACTACAGGCGCCCACAACCGCGCCCGGCTAATTTTTTGTATTTTTAGTAGAGACGGGGTTTCACCGTGGTCTTGATCTCCTGACCTTGTGATCCGCCCGCCTCGGCCTCCCAAAGTGCTGGGATTACAGGCGTGAGCCACCGCGCCCGGCCCGGTCTTTTCTTTAAAGACTATGAATCATCCCCCTTGCACATCCTTTAAGAAGTAGAAGCAAAATAGAAAGGTTCATCTTGTCTTCAAGAAGAAAAAGGAAAATCTTAGCCAACCACCAGCCTCTCCCACTTCTGTCTGAGCGATGGAAGTCTGCTGACAGTTCAGAGCACTGATTCACGTATGTTATAAACTATGCTACATCTTTACCTTCCCTAAACCAGAAGGCAAATTTATAGCCCATACAGCTTTGTGAGTAAGCCTACACCCACTCTGCAGAGATAAACAATTGTATCAGGAAAGATACAGCAAATTTAAGTGTCCCTCACCTAAAGCAAAAGCAGACCCTGAATATAAAAAAACAGCTACACCAAAGGTACATCATTTTGTTGAAGGAAGGGGATGAGTTCAATTTATGTAATATTTCACATTTTTATCTCTTTAAACAGTAAGCTTCTGTAGGGTATTTAAATTATATTCTGATTTGCTTATGCATATTCAGAAAGAGAAGTTTTGCATAAAATAAATCACATCAGTGATGAAGGTTAGTATGCGTGGAGACTTTCTTCAAGTTCATAAAAATCTATTTAAAAGACGTTGATGACCAGCTGTTAATCATTTACACTAAGAATTCTAAAAAGAAAGTAAAGCTGCAATAGAGAATATTTTCCAATAAAGAAAATCATTTGATACTAAAATATATGTCTAAAGACATTTGTCTTCTGTGAGGCTTCTGAGCAAAAACTATGTAGTAGTCCAGCCGCGGAGTGGTATGGCGCCTCTATGGTGAAATCAGAAATGCTTGGCAGAGCTTTTAACTGTTACAATAATGAGCACAGAAGCTCTTGGCCATTCAAGATGTGAAATGTCCTGCAAAACTTGTGGTGGTTCTGCCCAAGGAAGAATTGTCTTATTCCAAACACCAATAGAGTTCCCACTGAGAAACACATGGCTAAAATGTCATCTTATCTGACCGAAACTTGTCTGTCTTGAGGTAGAAGAATGGCTATTATGATTTGGTTAGCATCCTCCCAACTCTTGGAAGCCTATAATTCTTCTAAGGAAATGGAAGGAAGAGCAAATATAGCTTATGAAGACCTGTCCAGCTGTGATAGGAGCTGAAATACTACAATAAATTAAAGTCAGCCCATACGTAATGAGCCCCATTTCAATCCTTCTTCTAAAGACCACTCACATGACTCTGCTTAGCACTGAGGCACAACAGGAGAGCTGGGCTAGAGGAGGCTGAGGAGTAAGGATTGAAATGTCAGGCTCCCTTGGCCACAATGGATAGGCACAGGGTGACCAAGGTGAGCAAGGTGATCAAGAGTGCCTACGGCAGGACCTGAGGCTAAGCAGGCAGGGCATAAACACACTCTAGTGGGAATATAGTCAGGTTTGAGAGTCACAGGCATTCTTGACAACCCCTCTGTGTGGAAAAGTCTTTGAAGCCAGAGAAGATGCTCTCCCTGGATCAGGCAGCTGGGCTTCTGGGGGTCACTCCCTGAAGACATTCTGGGAGCCACCCTGGGGCTGGGAGGATGCAGATAACAGGTAACTGGAGGTCTTATTATGTATAAGGCTCATTTACTCAATTCCAGGCTAGTGCTTGGGGAGCCTGGGGAAAGCCTTTGCTTCAAGTTGGAATAATATTTGAGGAAGCTGGTTTATTTAGTTGATTTTTAATTATTTGAATAAGTGAGCGTGCATGTGTGCATGTGGTTTATTTTTTATTTTTTTATTTTTTTTGCAGATGTGTCTCAGAAATCCATACTGACAAATCTAGGCAGCTCAAGCTTAGAGCCATACCACCTTGGATTTCAGGAAATTTAGGGTCTTTTGCTTATAGGCAGGAACTCTATCTAGTATAAGAATCTGGTTTTCTTTTTGGAATAGAAGTATTTAAATATGGTCATCATTCTGCAGAGGACAGTTCATGGTGCCTGTCTTTGCCCTGTGGCATTCAGGATTGGAAGTACACTATCTTTAGATCCAAAGGTTTACTCCTGAAGGCTAGGAAACAGAAATTAGCTTTCGAACTCTGTTCTCTTTACCCAGATTTTTCTTTCCCTTTATTTTGTAGGCTTCTAATTGTCTGTGAAGACCCAACTTCAAATTTACTTCTCACTGAATACTTTCCATGAGATGTTTATTACTTCTTTAACAATTTCTTAGTCTTTCATGTGATATTTATCTGCGTTCATTCATTCTTTAAGCACTGAGCATATGTCAGGCCCTGTGCTAGTTGCTGGAAATACAGAAATGGACGAGGTGCTGCACCAAACCTTGAGGAGCTCATGGTTTAGTTGCAGGTGATAGACAATCATAATAACTGAAACGTAACTGTAAGTGATACAGGGAGGAGATAGTCCTTGATTACACTCAGGTTGATTATGGAAAATTACATTGTGTAGGTAAAGTGAGAACAGATTACAAAAGAGTATTTGAATGTATCACTTTTAAGAGCCTCTCAAGTGATTCTCACTTATCTCTCCTGCTCTTAGACTTTAAAGTTCCTTAGCAACTGCCCTCTCAAGGAAGTGATTCTCTCTCTCTTTTTTTTTTTAACCACTAACGATCGTATGCCCTCTCTCGGTCTTTCTGGTGATTTTGCTTCCTTGTTGAAAATAAATAAGTAAATAAATAAACATAACCTGCACTGGGATTTGGTATATTGACCTGTGAGGTGGGAAGATGGATTTGAAGTTGGCAAAAAAGAGGAAGAAAAACCAGCTAGGCTGCTGATGTAACAGAGATAATTGGGATTGATCTAAAGGTGTGGCAATTGGCCCAGAGGGGAGGGACACATGTGAGAGACATCTGAGGGAAATCAATAGGACTTGTAACTGAATCAATGTGTGGCTCAAAGGAGAGGAAAGAACCAATAATTTCATAAACTGCTCTCATCAGGTTCATTCATGTCGACTCTCTGATTATTTATAAATATATATAGCTTCTTCTTGTAACAGACGAATCAAAGAAAATGATCTGCACATTAAAGGTTCGTGATTAGATATCATTGGTGGCTATGAGATCTCAACAGGAAAGGAGTGGAATTGGGCAAAAGAGCTCAAGGCTTTATGATACTATTGCTTTGGGACAAATTAGGAAGATTGTAGAAATGGGGAACTGGGTTGATGATATAAAAATGTGTTATCTGGAAAAAAAGACAGGTATACCACTTCAGTAGCAATTAATATTTATCAAACACCTTCACAGATTTTTGTCTCACATAAGCCTCCAAATAACCCTCTGAAGTCAGTAGCAGTATCTAATTTTACAGATTAGAGATGTACAGAAAGTCCAATCGGCCACCAATAGCAAATATATTGGGATTTTATGCTAGAAAAAAATGAACACATGTGGAGTGACTATAGAAACAAAGCTGGCAAAATAGCCAAAAGAACTTGCTGTATAAAATCTTCTAGTTCTGCAGACTGCTTTATTTGGGGAGCAGATTCCAGTGGTTCTTATTATAGTTTGTTTATGGCATTCAATTTAGCTTAGGATCCTGGGTCTAGACCTCTTAAGAAGGCTTTGGAATTGTCAATGGGAGTCTTTCAGGGCCCCGAATAGGGCTCAAAACAGATTTAACTAGGTTCCTAAAGTTATGTCTACTCCCACACCGTCTTCCACACTATTTCTGTCACCTAGAGCTGGCATGTCCAAATTGTCTGTGTATGAAAACCGCTTTTTACGTCCAAATATTTCTTGGATCTCTAAATTGATAATGTTTGGATAATAATAGTTGTACTATTTGTACCTATTGATAGGAAAAATAAGTTCTGAAAAGGAGAACTATGAATTAGTAATTGGTGCTTTCAAATGAATTATGGTACTTTAAAAAAATACTTGCAGATGCTTTTGTCAGTATTTATTCAGACTGCATGTGAGAATTGACGCACACAGAAACCCTGGGACTTCTTGCAGTGACTCTGAGACAACTAGGAGAGAAGAGGGAATGATATTATGAGATGTATTTGGCAGGTCAGTAAGGCAGGCATAAATAAAGGGAATCTGGAGGAGAAATTCAGACAGGTGCTCTTGGTGGTTTATTAACCACAAAAAGAACACTCAGAGTGAAGTCTGAGTGATTCCTTATAGACATAGATACCACTTTGCTTAGGTCTAGTTCCACATAAGCAGAGCCTGAAATAAAGTCCTGGGTATATCCAGGAAGCAATACTTGGAAGACACTGGGAGAATAGTTAGTTTCCTTTTACCAGAACACAGGATCAGGGACTATAAGAGAAGTCCAGTTACAAAGTCAAGACCTCCTGGGTAAAAGGAAATTCTATTGACAAAGAACAAATGAGAATCCTATTGTTAAAGCTAGGGCTCTGTTTCCACATCAAGAGTGACTTGATGTTGACCTCAGAGTGACCCAGGAGCAATGTCTGTGGAGAGTGGTGGTGGAGAAGGTGCTGATAGCTTCCCATGTAGAAGTCCATAACATTGTTGACTTCTCACAGCAACCCTGGGAGGTGATATTGTCAGCCTTGCCGTGCAGATAGGAAACAAAAACCAGGGAGGTTAAGTATCATAACAGGACACATGCTTGTAATGGCGGATCTATGATTGGGAATGTATGCCTCTCTGTTCAAAGCCTGTACTCTACCTACAATATCATACTGTTTTAGTATCTCCTACTCAAGGTCATTGGTTCTTAGAGCGGGAGTTCAGGGTAAACAATAACAGTTCTTGGCCCACTTTAAACTTCTTTCCTATTTTCCTCTTTGGGGTTGTGCTGAGTGAAAAAGGGATGCACCAAGCTATTTTAGGAAATGGAGTGTATTATAATACACTATTATTGAACTTCCAGACTGATTGTAAAGTCCGAAGATATCGTGAACAGGATCCGAGATATGTGTAAATCCACAATTTGGAATGGGGTGGAGGCTCCTCCTTTTCCTAGGGGTACGGAGTAGTATAATTTAGTTATTATAGAGGAAAAAGCTGGTTAAAAACAACATCATGAGCTTACAATGCAACTACAGACTTCAGGGCTGGGCTGCATGTGTTTAAATCCTGATTCTGCCTTGAGGAATTAACTTATTTGAGGTCTCAGTTTCCTCATCCATAAAAAAGGATAATAAAATATCTATGTCATAGATTTATAGTGAAGATTAAATGAATAACATACTTAAAATAATGGCTACTATCTAGGATACATTCAATAAATGTACCAAAAGGAGATATCACAAAGAGGGGCAAACAGCCTGAAAGTGTTAAAATAATAAAAGGAAAACAAGGGAGAAGAGCTACCTTTTAATTGTATTTTAGCTGCTCGCAGCAGTCTTCTTTCCTTTTTCTTTCCTTCCTTCCTTCTTCCTTTTAATAAATACCTAACATCTACTATGCACCAGGCACTGCTCTAAGTGCAACAGATGCAAAAAGAGTACTTGCAGTGTCTGAGTAATTGCCCCGTAGACATAGGTAGCACCTTGCTTAGGTCAGGTTCCACAGAAGCAGAGTCTGAAATAAGGTCTTGGTTACAGTGATTGACTAAGGAGTGCCCTCAGAGGAAAGGGAATGAGAGAAGCAGGATGGGGAAGGGGAATCACTATGCAAGAACACGGTCTCAGCTGGAGCATAACTTCAGCCTGATCTAATGAAGGGATCTAGAATTGTGCCCTAGAGTTGGTCCCATCCTCAGACAGGAGGGGGTGGTGGCCTTTTGTACCCTTTGTGTCATTCATGAAGTCAAGTCCATCTTACATAAACTTCTATGATATGATAGTATATATTCTTCCTATTCTCCCTACTGGTTTACGATACCTTATGCCAAGAGTAACAGGAATAACATCTAACACTATAGTGCAGTGCATGGATACCCTTTATCTTATTTGATTTTCATCATGCTTGGTAAACCCATATACCTGACTTGGTAAATCTATCTATTTCTTTTTTCATTAATATTTTTCTTCCTTGTTTCAATCTATGAGAGGAATAGATTCCTAGATGCTGCCTAGATCAGCCACCTGGTGCTCTCATACTGTCTCTCATCTGATTGTTCTCCTCACTGTGACACCTCATCAAACTCTTTTTCTTTGACTGTTATTGAATGACCAGCACCTAAGAGAGAGGCTTTCTGCCCAAAGCTCTGAGCAAGGCATCCTTGACCTCTTTGTTCCTCAGGCTGTATACAACAGGGTTCAGCAGAGGAGTAATAACAGTGTATGTCACAGAGATAAGTCTGTCCTACAGGGAATTTTGGGATTTCGGTTTTAAGTAGATGAAAGAGGTACAGTCATAGTGGACAATGACCACTGTGAGGTGTGAGGCACAAGTAGCAAAAGCCTTTCTCCAGCCGTCAGCTGATGCAATCTTGAGGATGGTGGTGACAATTAGGACTTAGGAGACTAAGATCAAGACCATGGGCAGAACAAGGGCACGGAGACTGATGAGCAAAGTAATAAATTCCTTGATAGTAGTGTCTGCACAGGTGAACTTCATTATGGGCCGGATATCACAAAAGAAGTGGGAAATGAGATTAGCATCACAGAAGGGAAGGCTGAACACAGAAGACACCTGAATGATAGCTGTGCTCAGGCCAATGCTCCAGGATCCACTTGCCAGTTGTATACAAGCCTTTTTGCCCATGATGACCGAATACCATAGGGGCTTACAGATGACCACATAGTGGTCATACCCCATGACCATGAGCAGGAAGCAGTTATTGACACCAAAAGTGAGATAGAAAAAGAACTGAGTGGCATAGCCTGGGATGGAGATGGTTTATTGAGGACTGAGGAGACTGGACAGCATTTGGGGGATGATGGCCACAGTATAACAGGTCTCAGAAATAGACAGCACACTCAGGAAGAAATACATGGGTGTGTGAAATTGATGGTTAAGGCAGATAACTGTCAAGATGATAGCAATGCTGGCAAGGGTCAAAAGGTACAAGACCAAAAAGACCACAAAGAAGATGTGTCTGTGATGCCACTCAAAAATGGAGAAACCCTCAAATGTAAACTCTGTCACAGCCATGAAATTGGGCCTTGGCATTGAGGAGAATCTGAGTCTGAAAGAGATGAGGTGGGAATGTTGAACATCCAGGCTGGAAACACTGGGCTGGTCCAGGATGATCATCAGCCATATGCAGGCACAGAAATGGGGTGTAGCTCTGGGTTTCAGACGCTCTCAACATTCAGACACGGGCAAGTGCTGAAAGACCCTTCAAGGTTCTCTGGGACCTGAGACTTGGGGACAGATGTAGTATATGTATATTGACAGGAAGCAATTATGAAAACTGAGTACAGATGCCCTTCAATGTATGATGAGGCTACATCCTGATAAGCCCATCATACGTTGAAAATATTATGTTAAAAATGCATTTAATACACCTGACTGAACATCATAGCTTGCCCTAGCTAAACTTAAATGTACTCAGAACACTTGCATTAGCCTACAACTGGGAAAATCACCTAAAATAAAGTCTATTTTATGATGAAGTGTTGAATATCATAGGTAATTTTTGAATATTGTATTGCAAGTGAAAAACCAAATGGTTGTATAGGTACACGAAGTATAAATTCTTCCGTATGCATACCACTCTCACACTATTATAAAGTCAGAGACTGTATGTATTGGAAATCCCTAACTGGTTTAACTAGAAGTAGATGTAGACCAGAGAAAGCACTGAATACGTGTGCCCAGGCCTGAAACTCTACTCAGACTTACCTGGTTTAAATCAGCAATGGCACATTGCTTGTTGAAGGCCAGTGCAAAGGGACGTACCTAAAGAGTGAATGAGTTCAAGCCAAGAACAGATGGCTGTGTGAGGCACACTCCTGGGAAGTCAAGAGAGGACCATTCTCCTGTGTCCCAGGACTCTGGAGTTCCTCTCCTCAAAACCTGCTCCATCTGTGTTCAGAAGGGCTTCCATTTGGTAAGTCAAGGTAGAAAGCACTGCCTTCTCTCAAGGTTCAAATTCACAGTGGCCGGTGTCTGGAATAAGGAAGTGAGAGGAGACACCCCTTTTCTCCCGTGTGGATAGTCCAGTGTGCTGACCTAGAACATTCTGTGGTGTGTAGCCACTTCTCTTTTCAGTCTTGCTTTCTTCCAATAGCCCCAAATATCACGTGTTTAATACCCGAGTCTCCCCGTTCTGTGTGAAGGGTAGTTTCTGCTTCTGTTTTTTAGTCTCTAAACACAATAAAGTCTTGGAAGGTTTTTTACAGATTTAAAATACTAGTAACTATAAGACAACAGCAATAGAAACAACAAAATATTTAAGTTCATAGTAATCTCTGGCTTTAACCCCAGTGTAAATGGAGGGAAGCCTGATTTTCTTTGCTCGTTTCATTTGTCTCCATTTGCTCATCTATAAAATAGAATAATAATATCTACTTCATAGTGTTGCTATGGAGATCATATGAATTACTGTATGTAAATTGCCAAGTGCAGTTCCTGATACATAACAAGAAAATACTACATTAAATTTCTGCTTTTCTCCTTTCTTCCATCCTTCCCATCCCCACTCGCCATAACTCTGGGTTATACTTGTATGCTTGGCTACCCAGGCATACACCCACACACACACACACACCCCTTATTTTTTTTTCCTCTCTTTCTTTTCTTCATGTTCGTGGATGGTTGTTGTTATTAATTTCTTCAATCCCTATTGGAAGGTCCGGTCTTTACTTTCCATACTCACTTCTCTTCCAACTCTAGATTTTGAAATGTGTGGGTATTGGGGGCAGGGTAGTCTGGAGTTAAATACCTCTGTGATCAAACTCAAGCCCCACTTACTCATATATGACCTTGGAAACAGTTCTCACCTCTCTAGGTCTCAATTTCTTCACTTGTAAGATGAAGACTGTGCTAATATCTATCTCAGAGACTGCTATGAAGAAGAGCTGAGTGGCACAATCTGGGATAGAGATGGTTTGTTGAGGGCTGCAGAGACTGGACAGCATTTCAATGGGAATACACTGGATAAGGCATTTAGGGTTTGGAAACTTTGCCCATGATTTCTTAAGACTGATACCCAGATTATCCTTTCTGGGTGATTTTTTTTTTACTATTTATGCTTTTTGATTCCTAAGTTTTGTGACACAGCTGTATATTCATTTTTTCCACTTGATAATTATCTCAGGAGATAAAAGAGAGTGATGAGGGTTATGAGGTTATGAGATGAGGGCCATGAGGTCACATTTAGTTACAGAACAAGAATCCCTACATTATCAAGTCCTGAAATGTGACTTACATATCACTGGGCAGAACAGAGGCTTATTCAGGATTCAGGAGAGTGAGGCTTGAAACCAGAATTTCCAGGACTCTTATTGTACTGTGGCAGACACAGCACACAGATAATTTTCCGAAATGGAGGACTAGAAGTAAAACAGAATCTACCAGGACGTTTCAGTTAATTTATCTCCCTGATCAGTCAGATCTGGGCGTAACAAACATACAGAAAGCAGCACCAGGCTCTCCTGCACCTCTCCATTGCCCTGTCCCTTTAAGTCCGAATTGCTGGTTGCCCAAGAGGACCATTCTCCCAGGACTCTGGAATCCCTCTCCCCAAAACCACAATGATGGTCTGCAAGGCAGCAATAGCACAATCAAACACTCTGATGTCTGGGGATCTCATTATAAAAGTGGCTCATCAACAATCATACAGATAGTACTAGACAGTCTTGGTTTTTCATACAGGAAGAAGTATTTGCATCAGCATAATGTCCTGCACTGCTCCGTGGTTGAAGAGGACCTCATGCCTTATGATCGCATTAAGGGGAGGGCCTCAGAACCAATCGTGTTTAAGGATGCAGCTTCGTGAGACAAATCACTCACACTCCAGGGTCTCTCTGTCCTAACTGCTGAAGGACCAACTCTGAGGCCTCTTCAATTTGAATGTTGTGGGAACCATGACTCATTCATTTACTGATTTCTTCAGCAAATACTCGTAGAATGTCTCTCGCATGCTAGGAACATGGAATACAGCAGAAACTGGGAACACTGTACCTGTAGTGTAAGCCAGTTTTGCCTGCTTTGCAGTACCTGGCCACCCCTGTGTGTTACCCACAAAAAGCTGAGCACCTTCTCCTTGAGGAAGATCAGAAGGAAGACCTTTACTGAAGTAATTCCTGTAGCCCCCTCTTTCTCTCTCCAGCACTTAGACGATCAACTGACCCATCCTTGCTCTTCTTTTAGAAGGTGAGCCCAAGATGGGCCTTTCTGAAGGTTGGAAGAGAATTGGATATCAAATCCCCCAGGATACCCTAAGACTTGGGCTCTTCAGTAATTCCTAGTTCTGGTGCTCAGTTTGTACCTTTCTCTTAGAGACTCAGAAAATGGAAAGGATTTCCTTTCTGAGTACCAACATACTGAGAAATAAATATTTGAAAGCAGTTTATTGTGGTGTCTTTGACGAGCCAAGTAAGCTGGAAGAGACTGACAAGCATGGAAGAGTTGCCAGGCATTCAGTTCAATTCCACATAATCTCTCTTAAGGCCTTCAAACATTTACCCAACAGAAACTGGAAATACTTGAGCTCATAAGCTATTAAGATCCAAAGTCCCACAGGCAAGAGATGAATTTACGGCATATTTATGATTGCTTGAGAATGGCCAGTGTGTAACTTCATTAGGACTGTTTGAAATCCTTTAGGGAGCAGTTAAGGAAGGCTTAAAATTGGGCAGCAAGTCTTATCAAGACCCTGAAATAATCAGTTAATCTTGGGCTTTTTTGTCAATGTCTCTTCTTTATAGTTCTCCTGGTAGCTATTTAAATATGTAGCTCTTTGAAATTAGAAATAGAATGGAATTGAAACCTATGAGAAAGAAAAGAAAACCCCAATACTGAAATTATGAACAGGAAAGTGACTGACTTTTTAAAATATAAGTTTTATTGTGTGTTTATCTGAAGAAAGATGGGTTTAGAGGAAAAAGGCTAAGAAAATCTAGGATGAATGTAGGCTTTTTTCTGACAAAGAAGAAAAATATATTGACGATTACATCATCTGCACATTTTGACAACTTTGTCTTTTCTGTTCTGATTTTTATCTCTCTTATTTATTTCTGTTCACATTGCATTTGGTTATGGAATATAATATTCAATACTAACAGTTACAGATACTTTTTTGTCTTTTTTCAGACTTTAAACGCTTTTCATGTTTTATTAACCAGTAAACATGATGCTTGCTATAGATCTCTGGCAGATATAAGGAAGTTCCCTTCTATTCCTGATTTGTTTGCAAGTTTATCATAAATGGTCTGTCAAATTTTCAACTAGTTTCTTTTCTGCATTCATTGGCATAATCATATGTTTTTTTATTCTTTAAGTTGTTAGGGATGAATTACATTAATAGATTTTTAAAATATTGGCTCATTCATACATTTTAAAGGAAACCCTTGCTTGATCTTTTTATGTACTGCTGAATTCAGTTTACTATTTTTTCATCTATCCATTATTGGCCGATAATTATCTTTTCCTACTTGGCTATGTTTGATTTGCAATTAGCAGCCTCTTTAAATGCTGGCAAAATCTCACACCTTTCTATCCTCCGAGCATGATGTTGTTTTTCGTGTCTTTGTTTTTGGAAAGAGTAGGTTTTTCACTACTAGCATTTCCTTTTTTATGGGGTTTTCATTCTAGTACATTTTCTATTTCTTGTCTAATTATGGTAATATATCCTTTTCTCCAAATCTGCCCTTTTTATATACCTTTTAAAAATAAATTCGTACATAGTTGTTCAAAATATGCTTTTATAAGTATTTTGTTCCTCTGTGTCTGTCCTTGTATCCTACTTTATATTGTTTCTTGTGTCTCTTTGATTTTTGTTGATCATGGTTGTCAGGGGTTTCATTTCTAATTAATCTCTTCAGCTATCCAAACTTAAAAAATAAAATTTCTATGGTTTTAGTTTTCTTTATTTTTGCATTTAAATTCATCATAATTATTTGTTTTTACTTTCTCTAGATTTGCTACTCTTTTTGAAACTTTTTGAAACTTTTTGAATTTAAATACTCATTTATTATTTTCCAGTACATATATAAAGCAGTTCTGAGAACTGCTTTGGATGTATGTCATTAGTTTTGTAGTCTTTTTGTGAAGTCATAGTAGTATATATTTAAAAATTTTATTTTTCTTTTTTCTTTACCTCATAGTTTATTTAGATATTTATGTTAAGAGAATAAGCTTAATACAGGAGTCAAGAGCACTTGTGTCTCTCTCTGACACTCACTAACTACATAACCTTGGACATATTGCTCAATCTCTCTGTGCTTCAATTTTATTTGTATATTGAGAGGAATACTAGTACCTACCTCAAGCAATATTAAAGACTGAATGAGTAAATATTCCAAAGTGCTTAGAATAATGGCTAACATACAATAAATGCTATGTATGTGTTTATTAACTATCTATGATGTATATAGACCTTTGAAGGAGGTTAATGGAGAAGAGTTTGGCTACTTCTTTTTTGGTTGATTTCTTATTTTATTGCATTGTGGGCCATGAAAAAAATATTTACGTAGTATCAATATTGAGACATCCTTTGGGATCAAAAGAGTGAACATTCTCTTTGTGAAGGTTTGAGTTTTAGATTAGGTTTGTTAATTATTGCTACAGCTCTTTTAAGTCCTACTGAACCATTGAATGTTTTGTTAGTTTCAGAAAAAAAAATGTGTTATCTCCAGCTATGATTGTGTGTTTGTCAGTTTATCCTAGTAGTTTTATCAGTTTTTGCATAGTACATTTTGAAACTAAGTTGTTAGGAGCTTATACATTCATAAATGGAATATCTTCCTGGTGAATTATTTTATCAACATCATAAGTTCCTTAGTTGTTTGCACTTTAAATTATATTTTGTTTGTTTGAGCAATATTATATCAATTTTCTTTTTGTTTTCATTTGCTTGAATACCATTTTCAGCCTCTTTATTTTCCAACTTTTTGTCATTTTAATATACATTTTAAAAAATTAAAGTGGCAGGTTATAAAAATTCAGTCTGAGAGCCTCTGTGTTTCCATGAATTAGTTTAATCCATTCACATTTATTGTAATTAAATAAATTTTTTAATATTACTTACATCATGTTTTATATTTTTTACTTACTATGTTTTCCTAATTTCTACTTGTTTCTTAGCCAGCCTTTTGGTTAATTGTTTTTAAAAACTTGTTTCCATTGTTCACTATGCACACTATGCAGTTAGATATCCACCATTTCTATTTCTCCAGCAGTCATCCTTAATTTTTAGAGTTTAATTTTATTTTTGCTAAATAATCCAAATATAGAATTTAAGATGTGAAATAGCACTACATTATTTTAAAAGTTAGTTATTATCCACACATAATTCTTGATTTTTGGAGGTAGCCACTTTCAGTTCTTTTACCTGTTTCTTATGTTATGCATCTTTATGTTTCTGCTATATTGTATAAAATATGCACATAATGATATTTCTTGATGTCTAAATGTTCGGCATTATCTCTTGACTTCCTAGCTCATTTACAACACCATCTCTGTGCACATGAACACAAATACACCCACATAATTGTCCTGTCATCTTTTCAGTAAAAATTAAATCTATTTTCAGTACATACGTTATTATGATATGAACATATTTTTCACAACTGAACTGTGCAGCTTACTATAAGTGCATATCTCTTCCTTTACAATTATTTTCTTGCTAATTTTTTGTAACTGAACTCTGTTATTAAGTTTTCAAGTATCTTGAATGAATCCTCAAACTCTCCATCAGAACTATAAAGCCTTTCCTCTATAGATACAGTTAGATACAGTCAAATACATGAGATAAATAAATACAGGTCATATTTATTTATTTTTTAATTTAGGATTCTAGTTATTTTATTTTTTTTCTTTTTGGCCTAATACCACCCTTCTGAAGTTCTTTACTCTCCTGCAATCTGGATCTGATTGTTCTCTAGGACTGCTACAGGATTATAGTGCTGGAGATTTTCCTCACCAACATGTTAGAATTTTCTTGTCCCTCGCCTATGTTAGTTTTCCTGCTTTCTAGATCCCTCATTTTGATGGAGAACTCTTCAATAACTATCTGAGAACAAGAAAATGGGATGTAAATTTTTTGAAATGTCCACTTCTCTAAATATATGTTTATTGTATCCACATATGTTGTATGTTGTTGGATGTATTAATCTCTTTTAGAAATATTTTTATATCACAGTTTTGAAGGCATTATTTCATTGTTTACCAGCTTCTAGTGTAATTATTGAAAAGTTTAATTCCATTTGAAATCTCAGTCTTCTAATACGATGTATTTTTCTCCCTTTCTTTGTCTGGAAACTCTTAGCATTTTTCTTTATCCCTAGAATTTTGATGTAACATGATGGTACTCTTCAGTGTGTGTTCCTTTCTTATTTTCTTTCTTGCTCTGTTAGTTACTCAATCTGGAAATTTATATTCTTCAGTATTTTGAAATACTGTTTTCCTTGATGTTTTTCTTCCTCTATTTTCTTGTTTGGAACTCATATTTGTTGGACATTGTACCTCTTCTACCAATCTTCACATTATTTTGTCTCTTATTTCCTTTTTTCTCTTTCTATTATATTTTCCAGAATGCTTCCTCAAAATTATCTTCCAATTTGTTAATTTATTATTGAAAGAAATGGTCTTATTTTCCAAAGTTTTCTTTTTGTAGAAGGCTGTTTTTATTTCATGGACACACTCAGTTCTTTCATCTCATTGAGGATATCAAACACGTGTGCATACACATCATATATATATACATACACATACACATACACATACATGTATTTCAATATACATATATGTATACTTATATATTTATTTATTTATTTATTCTATTTTTATTATACTTTAAGTTCTAAGGTACATGTGCACAACGTGCAGGTTTGTTATGTATGTATACATGTGCCATGTTGGTGTGCTGCACCCATTAACTCGTCATTTACATTAGGTATATCTCCTAATGCTATCCTTGCCCCCCCTACTCCCCCTCCACCCACAACAGGCCCCAGTGTATGATGTTCCCCTTCCTGTGTCCAAGTGTTCCCATTGTTCAAGTCTCACCTATAAGTGAGAACATGCAGTGTTTGGTTTTCTGTTTTGCAATAGTTTGCTGAGAATGATGGATTCCAGCTGCATCCGTGTCCCTAGAAGGGACACGAACTCATCCTTTTTTATGGCTGCATAGTATTCCATGGTGTATATGTGCCATATTTTCTTAATCCAGTCTGTCACTGATGGACATTTGGGTTGATTCCAAGTCTTTGCTATTGTGAATAGTGCCGCAATAAACATACGTGTGCATGTGTCTTTATAGCAGCATGATTTATAATCCTATGGATATATACCCAGTAGTGGGATGGCTGAGTCAAATGGTATTTCTAGCTCTAGATCCTTGAGGAATCGCCACACTGTCTTCCACAATAGTTGAACTAGTTTGCAGTCCCAACAACAGTGTAAAAGTGTTCCTATTTCTCCACATCCTCTCCAGCACCTGTTGTTTCCTGAGTTTTTAATGATCGCCATTCTAACTGGTGTGAGATGGTATCTCATTGTGATTTTGATTTGCATTTGTCTGACAGTGAGTGATGATGAGCATTTTCTCATGTCTCTGTTGGCTACATAAATGTCAACTTTTGAGAAGTGTCTGTTCATATCCTTTGCCCACTTTTTGATGGGGTTGTTCTTTCTTGTAGATTTGTTTGAGTTCTTTGTAGGTTCTGGATATTAGCCCTTTGTCAGATAAGTAGATTGCAAAATTTTTCTCCCATTCTGTAGGTTGCTTCTTCACTCTGATGGTAGTTTCTTTTGCTGTGCAGAAGCTCTTTAGTTTAATGAGATCCCATTTGTCAATTTTGGCTTTTGTTGTCATGGTTTTTGGTGTTTTAGACATGAAGTCCTTGCCCATACCTAAGTCCTGAATAGTATTGCCTAGGTTTTCTTCTAGGGTTTATACGGTTTTAGGTCTAACATTTAAGTCTCTAATCCATCTTGAATTAATTTTTGTATAAGGCGTAAGGAAGGGATCCAGTTCAAGCCTTCTACTTACGGCTAGCCAGTTTTCCCAGCACCATTTATTAAACAGGGAATCCTTTCCCCATTTCTTGTTTCTGTCAGGTTTGTCAAAGATTAGATGGCTGTAGATGTGTTTTTTGAAGGCTCTATTCTGTTCCATTTGTCTGTATCTCTGTTTTGGTACCAGTACCATGCTGTTGTGGTTACTGTAGACTTACAGTATAGTTTGAAGTCAGGTAGCGTGATGCTTCCAGCTTTGTTCTTTTGGCTTAGGACCGTCTTGGCAACATGGGCTCCTTTTTGGTTCCATATGAACGTTAAAGTAGTTTTTTCCAATTCTGTGAAGAAAATCATTGGTAGCTTAATGGGGATGGAATTGAATCTATAAATTACCTTGGGTAGTATGGCCATTTTCATGATATTGATTCTTTCTATTCATGAGCATGGAATGTTTTTCCATTTGTTTGTGTCCTCTTTTATTTCATTGAGCAGTGGTTTGTAGTTCTCCTTGAAGAGGTCCTTCACATCCCTGTAAGGTGGATTCACAGGTATTTTATCCTATTTGAAGCAATTGTGAATGGGAGTTCACTCATGATTTGGCTCTCCATTTGTCTGTTATTGGTGTATAAGAATACTGGTGGTTTTTGCACACTAATTGTATATCCTGAGACTTTGCTGAAGTTGCTTATCAGCTTAAGGAGATTTTGGGCTGAGACGATGGGGTTTTCTAAATATACAATCATGTCATCGGCAAACAGGGACAATTTGACTTCCTCTTTTTCTAATTGAATATGCTTTATTTCTTTCTCTTGCCTGATTGCTCTGGCAAGACCTTCCAACACTATGTTGAATAGGAGTGGTGAGAGAGGGCATCCCTGTCTTGTGCCAGTTTTCAAGGGGAGTGCTTCCAGTTTTTGTCCATTCAGTATGATATTGGCTGTGGGTTTGTCATAAATAGCTCTTATAATTTTGAGATATGTTCCATCAATACCGAATTTATTGAGAGTTTTTAACATGAAGGGCTGTTGAATTTTATCAAAGGCCTTTTCTGAATCTATTGAGATAATAGACGTGGTTTTTGTCTTTGGTTCTGTTTATATGCTGGATTACATTAATTGATTTGTGTATCTTGAACCAGCCTTGCATCCCAGGGATGAAGTCCACTTGATCATGGCGGATAAGCTTTTTGATGTGCTGCTGGATTCAGTTTGCCATTATTTTATTGAGGATTTTTGCATCGATATTCATCAGGGATACTTGTCTAAAATTCTCTTTTTTTTGTTGTGTCTCTGCCAAGCTTTGCTATCAGGATGATGTTGGCCTCATAAAATGAGTTAGGGAGGATTCCTTCTTTTTTTATTGATCGGAATAATTTCGGAAGGAATAGTACCAGCTCCTCCTTGTACCTCTGGTAGAATTCGGCTGTGAATCCATCTGGTCCTGGACTTTTTTTGGTTGGTAGACTATTAATTATTGCCTCAATTTCAGAGCCTGCTATTGGTCTATTCAGGGAATCAACTTTTTCCTGGTTTAGTCTTGGGAGAGTGTAAGTGTCCAGGAATTTATCCATTTCTTCTAGGTTTTCTAGTTTATTTGTGTAGTGGTGTTCATAGTATTCTCTGATGGTAGTTTGTATTTCTGTGGGGTCGGTGGTGATAACCCCTTTATCATTTTTTATTGCATCTATTTGATTCTTCTCTCTGTTCTTCTTTATTAGTCTTTCTAGCAGTCTATCAATTTTGTTGATCCTTTCAGAAAACCAGCTCCTGGATTCATTGATTTTTTGGAGGGATTTTTGTGTCTCTTTCTCCTTCAGTTCTGCTCTGATCTTAGTTATTTCTTGCCTTCTGCCAGCTTTTGAATGTGTTTGCTCTTGCTTCTCTAGTTCTTTTAATTGTGATGTTAGGATGTCAATTTCAGATCTTTCCTGCATTCTCTTGTGGGCATTTAGTGCTATAAATTTCCCTCTACACACTGCTTTAAAAGTGTCCCAGAGATTGTGGTGTGTTGTATCTTTGTTCTCATTGGTTTCAAAGAACATCCTTATTTCTGCCTTCTTTTCATTATGTACCCGATAGTCATTCAGGAGCAGGTTGTTCAGTTTTCATGGAGTTGAGTGGTTTTGATTGAGTTTCTTAATCCTGAGTTCTAGTTTGATTGCACTGTGGTCTGAGAGACAGTTTGTTATCATTTCTGTTCTTTTACATTTGCTGAGCAGTGCTTTATTTCCAATTATGTGGTCAATTTTGGAATAAGTGCAATGTGGTGCTGAGAAGAATGTATATTCTGTTGATTTCGGGTAGAGAGTTCTGTAGATGTCTATTAGGTCCACTTGGTGCAGAGTTGAGTTCAATTCCTGGATATCTTTGTTAACTTTCTGTCTCGTTGATCTGTCTAATGTTGACAGTGGGGTGTTAAAGTCTCCCATTATTATTGTGTGGGGGTCTAAGTCTCTTTGTAAGTCTCTAAGGACTTACTTTATGAATCTAGGTGCTCCTGTATTGGATGCATATGTATTTATGGTAATTAGGTCTTCTTGTTGAATTGATCTCTTTACCATTATGTAATGGCCTTCTTTGCCTCTTTTGATCTTTGTTGGTTTAAAGTCTGTTTTATTAGAGACTAGGATTGCAACCCCTGCCTTTTTTGTTTTCCATTTGCTTGGTAGATCTTCCTCCATCCCTTTATTTTAAGCCTATGTGTGTCTCTGCACATGAGATGGGTCTCCTGAATACAGAAAACTGATGGGTCTTTCCTCTTTATACAACTTGTCAGTCTGTGTCTTTTAATTGGAGCATTTATCCCATTTACTTTTAAGGTTAATATTTTTATGAGTGAATTTGAGCCTGTCATTATGATGTTAGCTAGTTATTTTGCTCATTAGTTGATGCAGTTTCTTTCTAGCATCGATGGTCTTTATATTTTGGCATGTTTTTGCAGTGGCTGGTACCAGTTGTTCCTTTCCATGTTTAGTGCTTCCTTCAGGAGCTCTTGTGGGGCAGGCCTGGTGGTGACAAAATCTCTCAGCATTTGCTTGTCTTGTAAAGGATTTTATTTCTCCTTCACTTATGAAACTTAGTTTGACTGGATATGAAATTCTGGGTTTAAAATTCTTTTCTTTAAGAATGTTGAATATTGGCTCCCACTCTCTTCTGGCTTGTAGTTTTTCTGCTGAGAGACCTGCTGTTAGTCTGATAGGGTTCCCTTTGTGGGTAACCCGACCTTTCTCTCTGGCTGCCCTGAACATTTTTTCCTTCATTTCAACTTTGGTGAATCTGACAGTTATGTGTCTTGGCGTTGCTCTTCTCGAAGAGTATCTTTGCGGCATTCTCTTTATTTCCTGAATTTGAATGCTGGCCTGCCTTGCTAGGTTGGGGAAGTTCTCCTGGATGATATCCTGCGGAGTGTTTTCCAACTTGGTTCCATTCTCCCTGTCACTTTCAGGTGCAGCAATTAGATGTAGATTTGCTCTTTTCATAGAGTCCCATATTTCTTAGAGGCTTTGTTCATTTCTTTTTACTCTTTTTTGTCTTAGCTTCTCTTCTCACTTCATTTCATTCATTTGATCTTCAATCACTGATACCTTTTCTTCCACTTCATTGAGTTGGTTACTGAAGCTTGTGCATTTCTCATGTAGTTCTCATGTCATGGTTTTCACCTCTATCAGTTTGTTTATGGAATTCTCTGCATTGTTTATTCTAGTAATCTATTCTTCCAATCTTTTTTCAAGGTTTTTAGTTTCTTTGCACTGGATTTGTAATTCCTCCTTTAGCTTGGAAATGTTTGATTGTCTGAAGTCTTCTTCTCTCAACTCGTCAAAGTCATTCTCCGTCCAGCTTTGTTCCTTTGCTGGCGTGGAGCTGTGTTCCTTTGGAGGGGGAGAGGCATTCTGATTTTTAGAATTTCCTGCTTTTCTGTACTGCTTTTTCCCCATCTTTGTGGTTTTATCTACCTTTGATCTTTGATGATGGTGACGTACAGTTGGGGGTTTTGGTGTGGATATCCTTTCTGTTTGTTATTTTTCCTTCTAACAGTCAGGACCCTCAGCTGCAGGTCTGTTGGAGTTTGCTCAAGGTCCACTCCAGACCCTGTTTGCCTGACTATCAGCAGTGGAAGCTGCAGAAGAGTGAATATTGCTGAACAGCAAATGTTGCTGTCTGATCGTTCCTCTGGAAGCTTCGTCTCAGAAGTGTACCCTGCCGTGTGAGGTGTGAGGTGTCAGTCTGCCCCTAGTGGGGGATGTCTCCCAGTTAGGATACTCGTAGGTCAGGGACCCACTTGAGCAGACATTCTGTCCATTCTCAGATCTCAAACTCCATGCTGGGAAAACCACTACTCTTCAAAGCTGTCAGACAGGGACATTTACATCTGCAGAGGTTTCTACTGCCTTTTTGCTATGCTCTGTTCCCAGAGGTGGAGTCTACAGAGGCAGGCAGGCCTCCTTGAGCTTCGGTGGGCTCCACAAGTTCAAGTCTCCCAGCTGTTTTGTTTACCTACTTAAGCCTCAGCAATGGCGGGTGCCCCTCCCCCAGCCTTTCTGCCACCTTGCAGTTAGATCTCAGACTGCTGTGCTAGCAATGAGGGGGGCTCCATGGGCATGGGACCCTCCGAGCCAGGCACGGGATATAATCTCCTGGTGTGCCAGTTTGCTGAGACAGTATTAGGGTGGGAGTGACGTGATTTTCCAGGTGTTGTGTGTCACTGTTTCCCTTGGCTAGGAAAGGGAACTCCCTTCCCCCTTGCACTTACCGGGTAAGGCAATGTCTCACCCTCCTTCAGCTCTAGCTCATTGGGCTGCACCTACTGTCCTTCCCCCACTGTCCAACATGCCCCAGTGTGGAGAACCCAGTACTTCAGTTGGAAATGCAGAAATCACCCATCTTCTGTGTCACTCACGCTGGGAGCTGGAGGCTGCAGCAGTTCCTATTTGGCCATCTTGGCGCAGATCCCCTACTTATATATTTATATTATATATTTACATATCTATATGTAATATATACTTAATTTAAATATATATGTGTATTCACATACATGTATACACACATATATGCACATATACATATATGTGTATTTACATATATTTAAATCATATGTATGTACACATACGTATATGTGCATATTAACACATATGTAAATATTAAATTATT